>NC_057400.1:57755750-57841154 GCF_019320065.1 Cervus canadensis
GGAGAAACATCAATAACCTCAGATATGCAGATGACACCACCCTTGTGGCAGAAAGTGAAGAAGAACTAAAGAGTCTCTTGATGAAAGTGAAAGAGGAGAGTGAAAAAGTTTGCTTAAAGCTCAACATTCAGAAAACTAAGATCATGGCATCCGGTTGCATCACTTCATGGCAAATAGATGGGGAAACAGTGGAAATAGTGGCAGATTTTATTTTGGGGGGCTCCAAAAGCACTGAAGATGGTGATTGCAGCCATGAAATTAAAAGATGCTTACTCCTTGGAAGGAAAGTTATGACCAACCTAGACAGCATATTAAAAAGAAGAGATTTACTTTGCCAACAAAAGGTCCGTCTAGTCAGGCGTGGTTTCCAGTAAGTCATGAAATGGATGGAGTTGGACTATAAAGAAAGCTGAGTGCCGAAAGAATTGATGCTTTTGAATTGGGCTAGAGAAGACACTTGAGAGTCCCTTGGACTGCAAGGAGATCCAACCAGTGCATCCTAAAGGAGATCAGTCCTGGGTGTTCATTGGAAGGACTGATGTTGAAGCTGAAACTCCAATACTTTGGCCACCTGATGTGGAGAGCTGACTCATTGGAAAAGACCCTGATGCTGGGAAAGATTGAGGGCAGGAGGAGAAAGGGCCAACAGAGGATGAGATAGTTGGATGGCATCACCAACACAATGGACATGGGTGTGGGTGGACTCCAGGAGTTGGTGATGGACAGGAAGGCCTGGCGTGCCATGGTTCATGTGGTCACAAAGAGTTGGACACGACTGAGCGACTGAACTGAACTGAATGACCATTAGTACAATCTTGTTTCAGTGAAAATTAAAATTGCAACTTTAAGTCATGAGAAACCTAACAAAGGATATACATTAATTTAGTTATCATGTGATAAATTCTACAGTATTATAAAGTTTTTTGAAGGTTCAATTGAATTAGCACTCAAAAATACTTATATTATCTAGATTACTTCATAGAAATACCTACCACAGTAGAATCACTCTATAATTTTTTCCATTAAGTAATAAGCCTTGAAAATAGTTAACAGATGTAGAAAATAATGTGTAAGACTTTATAGAATAGAAATGCATTCATATAAATTGACTCATCATAATATTTATAATATTAGAGATCATGCTCAGTGAACATTATTCAAACACATTTCAGTTTAAGACTAGCAGATGAGGCTAAGTCAACGCTTTTCCAAACAGAAATATTAAAGTGAAGGCTGTTTTTTTTTAAAGGCCAATAATTATTTTGACCCTTTAAGCCAAATTCTAATAAATAACTAACTCCTCTCAGATGTAACTGGGAAGTTAAGGGAGGAAGGGATGGTATCTATTGTCCTTAACACAGAGAACAGTGCTTGTGCATAAAAATGAATTATTTTTACAGAAAATTCTTAACCTGAGATTTTTGTACTCTAAATCATTAAAAAATTTAATATCAAACAGGCTTCTTTAATGGTCAACATATATCTTAAAAATGAATTCAAAATTTATGTCACTATTAGTAGGCATATATACATATATAATCTGAGGAAATTTTCATGATACATGTAAGCAAATGAATATTACAATGAATTAATATCACCACTGTATACAGTAAACTATGCAACATAGTTGCATATGCAACAAACTTAAAGAATGAATATTTAATTTTACCTATCATCACAAACTATACAAACATATTTTTCAAAATTTCAGTATGGTAAGGAAAAAGGCTTCTGTGACTAATGGTTCAGTGCATACTGTTCAATCAAATAATCTAATTTCTAAACACCTAAGTATTTAGAAATGTCAAATGAAATTAGTCTAGAGTTGTCAATTTTCAGTGAAAAGGTTACTCCATAAATGAAAGATTGCTTTAACTACATTTTCCTAGGACATACTTTAGATAGTCCATAACAAAAGATTCAGTACCTTAAAATTACCCAGTGAAAAGGTTACTCATAAATGAAAGACTGCTTTAACTACATTTTCCTAGGACATACTTTAGATAGTCCATATCAAAAGATTCAGTTACCTTAAAATTACCCAGCATATATGTGAATGTCTGTGTGTATGCATGTTTATGTATATGTGTACATATATGTATGTAAGTATATATACGTTTCCATTTTCCTTTGAGATACACATACATAGGATGATGATTTTAAACATTTTTCCTCCCCTGGCTGCTATAAATTAAGGTGCCGGCTTTTTACACCATGTATTTTTGGTATGTAGTCATAATGTTCTCCATTTCTTTAGCTCTGTCAGTTTCACACTGCTCTACAGTGTGAAATTGACAAGAAATGGTGCAAAACAGGCAACTGGGAGCACAGAAATTTAACACGAAATTACTGTGAACATTCTTTGAAAAAGGCTAAAACAAAATTTGATAGCAAGAACTATACTATGTTTCAATTGGATGAGATGTTTCAGATAAAGAACTCTATATTTTTCTAAATGTCTAAGTTTTTATCTATGTACAACTGTTTGAAAATGAAAGAATAATCTAGACAATAGCATACTACCTAGCAAAAGATGTATCATGTTCTTAAAATGAAATCTTATAGTCATAATGCCTGCTTATCTCCCTAGAGTTAAATTGTAATTCCCACTTTTGTATTCTTGTGGATAAGGCTGTGGTTATTTCAAACTCTCTCTCCACAGCAATCTTTTCAAGTTTCTTTACAACAAGCATGAAATAAGTTAAAGAAATGGTATTGAAGGTCAGCTTAAAACAATATTCTGTATTTTTCCTTCATTAAAATCTTTTGTCTGTTCATTGCCCCAGTAAGTTAGTTACCATCATTTGGGTTCTAAGAGGTAGAATACTATCTCTTTTCACCTTCTTAAAACATGCATTACACTCCTTCATATCAGAAAATTACAGGCTATTTCTATTTAATAATTGACTTGCAATTATGATTAGAAGGAAGAACAAATAATATTAGTAAAATACTGCTTTGTGCTTTATAAATATCTTTCACAGGCATCATTTTATGTAATAAACATAACATCTCTGGGAGCTTTGTAAAGCGGATATCATTTTTATTACTTTAAGGGTGAAAAAATTAAACCACAGAGAGGTTGAATAAGTCAACTGAACATTGAACACTGAGACAGTTAATACAAAATAAAGACGAGAACATGCCCAAGTACCCCACAATGTGTGATTTAATAAGCATGCCATTCTACTCTGAAATATTAATCTTCTGGTGGCCATAAAGTTTCATGTGTATGTTTCATGGAACACTCAGGCCCTAGTGATCAGTGCAAATGAAATGAACAAATGTTCAACATTAAAAATAGATCACAGCTGTAAGACGGTGAGTATAGAACAAAAGAAATTTTTCAGGTAATCTTTCAATTTTTATGACTTTATTTTTATAAATTTAAAATATATTAAAATAAACTCTAACTTGAATTATCCTACTTAATATATTCATCACTATTATCCTTCCAAAATTAACATTGCAAACAATGTAAAACACAAATGATTTATTTTCTGGTCCACAGAACTTTCAAGGAAAGTTGTGTTAGCTAAGCAATATTAGGATCCTACAGAATGAACCATCTTATAATAAAACTCTTGGGAAAGGTCCTATATAACTGGGAAAATAATATCTGAAAATACATGACTGCTACAGTTTTAAATAATTACTTCTGGCCTTTTAAGAATTAATCATTTGTTGTTGTTCAGTCGCTCAGTTGTGTCCAACTCTTTACAGCCCCATGGACTGCAGCATGCCAGGCTTCCATGTCCTTTACCATCTCCCAGAGTTTGCTCAAATTCATGTCCACTGAGTGATGTCATCCAACCATCTCATCCTCTGTCTACCCTTCTGCTCCTGCCTTCAATCTTTCCCAACATCAGGGTCTTTTCTAATGAGTCAGCTTTTCACATCAGGTGGCCAAAGGATTGAAGTTTCAGCTTCAGCATCAGTCCTTCCAATGAATATTCGGGACTGATTTCCTTTAGGATGGACTGGTTTGGTCTTGCAGTCCAAGGGACTCTCAAGAGTCTTCTCCAACACCACAATTCAAAAGCATCAGTTCTTCAAAGCTCAGCTTTCTTTATAGTCCAACTCTTACATCCATACATGACTACTGGAAAAACCATAGCTTTGACTATATGGACCTTTGTCAGCAGAGTAATGCTAACTAATGATCTCAGTTTGTTTTCAAGGCAAACCATTCAATATCACAATAATCCAAGTCTAAGCCCCAATACTAAGTCTGAAGAAGCTAAAGTTGAATTGTTCTATGATGACCTATAAGACCTTCTAGAACTAACACCAAAAATAGATGTCCTTTTCATCACAGGGGACTCAAATGCAAAAATAGGAAGTCAAGAGATGTCTGAAGTAACAGGCAAGTTTGGCCTTGCAGTACAAATGAAGCAGGGCAAAGGCCAACAAAGTTTTGCCAAGGGAACACACTGGTCATAGCAAGCACCCGCTTCCAACAAAACAAGAGATGACTCTACACATGGACATTACAAAATAGTCAATCATGAAATTAGATTGATTATATTCTTTGTAGATGAAGATGGAGAAGCTCTATACAGTCAGCAAAAACAAGACTGGGAGCTGACTGTGGCTCAGATCAAGAACTTTTTATTGTAAAATTCAGATTTAAATTGAAGAAAGTAGGGAAAACCACTTGGCCATTCAGGTATGACCCAAACCTAATCACTTACAATTTTACAGTGGAAGTGACAGATAGATTCAAGGAATTAGATCTGATAGACAGAGTGCTTGAAGAACTATGGACGGAGGTTTGGAACATTGTACAGGAGGTAGTGGTCAAAACCACCCCCAAGAGAAAGAAATGGAAAAGGGAAAATGGTTGTCTGAGGAGGCCTTACAAATAGCTGAGAAAAGAAGAAAAGCGAAAGGTCAAGGAGAAAAGGAAAGATATACCCATCTGAAAGCAGAATTCCAAAGAATAACAAGGAGAGATAAGAAAGCCTTTACAAGGGAACAATACAAAGAAATAAAGGAAAACAATAGAATGGGGAAGACTAGAGATCTCTTCAAGAAAATTAGAGATACCAAGGGAATATTTCATGCAAAGATGGGCACAATAAAGGACAGAAACAATATGGACCTAACAGAGGCAGAAGGATTAATCATACCACTCAAAAATATTTATACTCTACCTAAGTAGACTATCATCATGTAGTCTTTCTGCATAGATATATTGTTTACATAAATTTATAATTACATGAAGAACAAGGATACATTGGGAATTATATGATTAAAAATGTAACCAATGAACACATCTAAATAAAAATTTCTTTGAATAACCACCATGGAAAAACACCATGTCACACCTAAATGTACGTATTTAAGCCATATGGAACATATCAGAGCTACCATAAAGTGACTAAAAAGATTTATTTTGAACATGGAGGAAATCTTACTTGTGAGCAGATGCTTAGTCTAGCTTAGAGGCAGCAGGTTTTCACTCGGTGACTGATCACATCACTGGGGCATTTTTTATGAAGTCTAGAATAGGATATTTAGTAGTAAAATGCCTGCATATTGATGACAACATACAATACAAGCACTTCAAGATATTTCTGAAGGATATCACAATCACAATAAATGCTCTAGATCTTAAAACAAAGACAGTTCATCCCCATTTCTCAGAGAGCAAATGTTCTTTTGTCATGTTTAACTCTTTCAGAAAAAAGTCAATGAGATATTTGCCTGAACAAAATGCACATGATTAAACTCTTGCAGCTAAGTTCCCTCACTAATAATCTTTCATTTAATTATTCATATTTTCAGAGCAGCTAGACATATTGTGTGTATGTGTGTGAGTCGTTCAGTTGTGTCAGACTCTTTGTGACCCCACAGACTATAGCGTTCCAGACTCCTCTGTCCATGGAATTCTCCAGGCAAGAATACTGGAATGGGTAGCCATTTCCTTCTCCAGGGAATCTTCCTGACCCAGGGATTGAATCCTGGTCTCCTGCATTGCAGGCGGATGCTTTACCATCTAAGCTATTAGGGAAGCCCATGAGAGAAACACATTTAGAGAAACTGAAAACACATTACACATTTTCTTCTCTTTTTTTAAAACTACAAATGCAGTCAATCTTTAGAAATCTATGTGAAGCGTAAAAAAATTGGCTATGAAATGTCACATGAAACATATCCCTAGGCTTTTCCAGCTTAAGTTCTTGTGTGTGTGTGTATGTGTATGCGCTCCATCACGTCTGACTCTTTGCCACCCATGGATTATAGCACATCAGGCTCCCCTGTCCATGGAATTTTCCAAGCAAGAACACTGGAGTGGGTTGTCATTTCCTCCTGCAGGGGATCTTATCAAACCAGGGATCAAACCCACGTCTCTTCTGTCTCCTGCACTGGCAGGAGGATTCTTTACCACTGAGCCAAAGGATATTGAAAATATAGCCTGAACTTCTCATTTTTGAGAGAAGAACTTTGGAGCCCAGGGAGTTATACGACTTACCCAAGGTGTCACAGACAAATGGTAGCAGCCTCAAGATAAGATTCCAAAAAACTCAACACTCATCTGTTTTTTCCTCACCACATGATGACCTCCTTCATACAGAAGGGAGCAGTGTGCAAGAAGAGCCACATTTATGCATTTTTCTTAAGATGAAAAATTTATCTTTATTATAGTCAATCATTTTTTTGCCCAAAACAAAATAGCATTATTGTATGTATAAATACTTTCAAAAATAACTTTTGTTTTAAGTCTACTGTTACCTGGTCTCAAAAAGTCATACTTTCTTCTCCCAAAACTGATGTCATCAGAATTCCTTATTACTGTTTAGCAAATTGCAAAAGACAACACCTGTAAACTCAATTGGAAAGACAACAACAAAAAATCAACGATAATTTATGGCAAGACTGAAAGAAATCAACTGATATATACTCTTCAAAAAATGGGCTTCCCCCATGGCTCAGCAAGTGAAGAATTCGCCTGTAATACAGAAGACACAGGAGATATGGGTTAGATCCCTGAGTCAGGAAGATGCTTTGGAGAAGGAAATGGCAACCCACTCTAGTATTCTTGCCTGGAAAATTCCATGGACAAAGGAGCCTGGTGGTCTACAGTCCACGGGGTCGCAAAGAGACAGACACACTGAGCAACTAAACACGAATGCTTCAAAAACAGTCCTATCATTTTATGTATTTATATCTTTAAAACCCATTTAGAAATTTCTGATAAAAGATCAAGTTAGAAAATTATTGAAGATCATTAAAACAAGGGTAGCACAAATAGTTTTCAAATTTTTCTTAAATCTAACCCTCAATGTCTTCTGAAAAGATTCAAGTAGTTAACACTTTCAAGTATCAGACAGAGAATAAACTAAATCCTAAAAAACACAGTGGAGTTAAAACATGTCTTCAAGAAATGTAGTTCATATAAAATATATACACTGGGGTCAAAATTAGATTCAAGAAAACTAATAAGAATATTCTTTTCTACTCAAAAAAAAAAAAAAGAAAAGAACCTTCTTTTCAGTTCAAATTCACTGAAAATCCCAAAAAGAAACATTTAATTTTCTAGGACATGCTGAAAGACATAGGTAAAAAGGCAACACAGCTAGAACTGAATTAATCAAGTAAACATCATTGACAATCAATAGAACTTTCCTGGTGATTAAACTCAGTTTGAGATAGCTGGAGGTAGACCCAATCTAGTTGGAAATTCCATGGGAAAAGCATGTTAAAAGTGAAAAATGGTCTTAAAAAATGAAATATGTAAACAGTTGTAAACCTTTCAGTATTTTTCAAGACTATAGGGACAACATCTGAATAAAAACCAAGAGGATAAGCCTTGTGTTTTCAAGTTAAGAGATATTAACCAGTACAGATCCTTACCCAACTTCATTCTTATTTTCAAGTTGCACTGTGCTTATATGAAAACTTGTCTTCTCTAATCTCCCAAATATTCTAAAGGGTCACATAACTATTAGCAACCAGGGAGGCAGGAGATTGAATACTGAAGTGTTCCAAGGTTAAGACTGCATCAATTGTTAATTCTAAATTGTTAAATCTAACTATATCTGGATTCTTGTTTCGTCTATTTAAAGCTGTACTGGGAAAATTCTAAGTATGGCCACACCCTTATGAGAATGACCACACATCCCAGTATGAGGCAACCCAAGTTTATGCCTGGGTTCTGGCTTAATCATTAATAACTCTTAAAAAGGTTCCATTTTGATGATATATCATAGAAATATCACCTATAAAGAATTTTAAACAGCTTCTTCTCTTAGTTTCCTAGGCTCCAAGAGGACTTTCTTCCATGCAAACTCAATGCTAGAAAAGCAGTTAAATACTGGTCTTGCTAAAACAGAACACTTACAGTATACACCTTGACTTCTGGGGCCCTAACTGGGGCCCTAGGTGTTAGGGGCCCTAACACCTAACTTCTGGGTCCCTCTTCCTTATTACTTTCTACTACTAGTTTAAATTTCACTTCTTCCTATGGGCATCATGTGATATTCTTCTGATAATCTCCTCTCCCCTTTTACCCCCTTATTGCCTAGCTGACTTACAAGCACAGACCTAATTTGAAATATTAAATCTAATAAAAAAATACTTCAAAGCTACTAATTAACTTACAAATCAATTATTGCAACCCAGTTCATTTGTCAATTGGATACACCTCCTATGCTGATAAAAGAATTTAGGTCAAAATTTATGCTTAAAAAATACTATTGAATAAACACTTGATTAAGTAAATGAATGTTTAGGAAAGTCATTTATAGACAAGATGTTTGGTATGAAGTAATAGAAATAATTTTATGCTACAAAAAGAGGATGATAACAAGATAAAAGGGAAGCAAATAAATTCAAATGTGTAATTATGTTTGAAAGAATCCCTGCCACCCCATGGTTTTCCACAACAATCAGCATGTCCTAAGGCAACAATATTTATAACTCAGTCTACTGGATCATTTTTCTTCTTTTTACTGTAAAAATGTAACTTGGACTTCAGGATGGAAATCATTACTATTTAAAATAAATTAAGTTTTTAGAAATACATTTAGGAAACCAAAATACATCCATTTCTTCAAGAAAACATGCATACATTTTCTTTCAACCTATAATGTTCGGACCTGGCTAATGCTGTTCCCATTTTGTACAAAAGAGGTAGTCAAGAGTAAAAGCTTATAAAGGTATACCACTGCTTTAATTTTTTTTCACAATTACCATGTTTTCAAGCATTGTGCCAGGCTCTGAAGCATTTGTGACTTCTTTTGACCATTAACTCCTGCCCAATGAGGTACACTTTACAAAAACTGACTTTATATAGGTTAGAGAACATTCCAACATAGCTAATGAGAGTCAAGAGTTAGGTTTGAACCGGTGACAACCTGATGCCAAATCACAAACTCTAAACATTCCCTTCACAATTAACTCACTTGTGGTTGTTGTTTGAAGACTGCATTACCTGCACAGTCAAGCACAAACCCCATTAATGACCGATTCTTAAAGCTTTAGAAAAACAAACTGAAGAGCTTTTAAAAACACCCCCATGCCAGTGATTCTGATTTAATCAAGGCAGAGCCTGAGGATTGGTACTATTTAAAAGCTCCCCAACTGATTCATAGGGGTGCCTGGAGACCTGGACACCCGGCCCTCTGCAAATAGCTTGCTTGATTTCCAAAATGCTATTTCCTGAAAGTTATTCACAGCCACCCTAACCTCCAGACACCACAAGCAGGCCACTATTAGGCACTAATATTTACATAAGGAGATAATGCCTATTGAGGAATGAAACTTACTTATTTGGATTAAGATCTCTCTTTCCTCGTAAAAATGCTCAGCTTTTGTGGTTTGGGCATCATCATCCCTGTGCTGATTCTTGGACATTGGACATGTCTTTAAACTTCTTAAAACTTTCTAATGTGGAGTTTGGAACTCATCTTTCCCTGCTCTGAATCTGCTGTAATTTTTATGAGACAGAGAAAGATGAAAATCCATAGAATTATTAGCATAGGTGAACTAGGATTGTGTCCAGCTAGTTCAGCCAATTAGAGCATGGGCTAATGAGAGTAATATCATGGCCTTCTTGTCTAACTGGCTCTGCTATAGATTCACAAACACAAACGTTACCCTTAATCTTGGGTAGGCAATGCATAAATGCCAGTCATTATCTGTGGATCATTTTATATATATACATACATACATACACACACATATATATATATAATCAACATATTACAGCTCTTGAAAATCCAGTAGTATCATCTTCAAATGAAAACAATAGTATATTTTATTTTTTTAAGAGTATATTTTTAGCAAGTAGCAGTACAGCCAATTTAGGCCAATTAGAAGACAGAAGGAAAAATGTCTAGTTAATCAATAGTCAGCTGATCACAATATTAATCAAGTCAAGCCACATCTTTGCAAGCTGATATTGAATATAAGATAAAATCACTCCCACTTTAGCTCAGCTTGGATTTTGAAAATGTGTTAAATTAACATTCAAATTCAGCATTAAACCCCTAGAAGCAAGGGAATTCATAATAAACTGCCCATCATTTTATCATGACTTTGTATTCAACCCCAAAGGTAAGATCACCCAGAGTTATGAGTTTCTCAGAGAACAAAATGTATGACATTTAAAAACCAACCCATTACTAAATAGGGTTAGCTCAGTGAAGCATTGAATCCTGTTATTTGTGGATTTAAGGCATGCCTTACTAATATTTTAAAGTGGTCTTTCTCTCTCTTCCATTCCTTTTAATATGGTAGTGTGACTTGCATTGGGATATTTTTTGAAGTTTTTATTTCACAAAGCTGAAATCCCCTAAGGCCCTGGTCTTGTAAATGAACACTCAGGAATAAGATGAGTGGAAGGATCTTATGAGAGGGACACTCAAGTGATTTGTGTTCAAATAATGAGTACTTGAGAAGTGTATTCTAGCAAGTTCTGGAAGGAAAAACAAACCATCAGTCAGGCACTAGAAATAATCATAAAGAGTTAATGCAATACCTGCTCAGAACTTGACCAAACACCAATTTTTCACCTTGACTGGGGGGGTGGGGGAAGGGCAACATATTGGATCATCATCCAATTACTTGGTGAAATGGCTTCTGCTTTACATCTTTTCCCATACAATAACTGTAGCTAGAAACCGTGAAGTCATCATCTTGCAACCCTGCAAGATGAGCTTTTCCTGTGATAATTTTTGATCACATCATATTCCTTCCATCTCCCCTTCACTTCTACCATCTTTTATTTTTATATGAATAGATCTCTTATTCTCAAAACTATGTATATGTTAAACAGTTCAAACGTACAAAAGGGTATAATGAAGTCTACTTCAAACCATACAAAAGGGACTATTGTTAAAAGTTATTCCACTTTGAATTCAGTCTTCAGTCTCTCTATGAAATCATTTATCTCATGAAATCATTTATCTCATCTTTCTTTTCTCTCTTCTCCTCTTTTTCCTCCTTTCCTCCCTCCCTCCTCCTTGCTCTATATATCACTCTCTGTAAGTATATGTATGTATGTGTGTGCTCAGTCATTCAGTCATGCCTGACTCTTTGTGATCCCATGAACAACAGCCCACCAGACTCCTCTCTCCATGGAATTTTCCAGGCAAGAATACTGGAGTGGGTTGCCATTTCATTCTCCAGGGGATCTTCCTGACTCAGGGATCAAACTGGTGTCTCTTGCATCTCCTTCACTGGCAGGCAGATTCTTTACCGCTAGTGTCATCCGGGAAGCACACATAAATCTGTTACACATATTGTTTGTTTTACTTATATGTGTACACTATTCCACATCAATTATTATTTTACTTTATTATGTATTTTATTTCATTCATTTAATTTTTAAACATTGAAGTATAGTTGATTTACAGTGTTGTGCTAATTTCTGCTGCAGAGCAAAGTGACTCTGTTATGCACACATATACATTCTTTTTCATTATATTTTATCCCAGGAGATTGGATATAGTTCCCTATGCTATACAGTAGGTAGAGGTGCCTTATTTTAAATTACTGCATAATATCTGCTAAGCTTTGAATGTTTGTGTGATTCCAAAATTCATATGCTGAAATCCTAACACCTAGTGTGATGGTATTCAAGGGTGAAGCCTTTGGGAGGTGCTTAGGTCATGAGGGTAGAGTCCTCATGAATGAGATTCATGTTCTTATAAAAGAAATGGGGATCTCACCTTTTTGCCATGTGAAGACACAATGAGAAATCTGGGATCTGGAAGAGGGCCCTCTCTCAATCTTGTTGGCACGCTGTTCTCAGACTTTGGGACTCTAAAACTGTGAGAAATAAATTTCTGTTCTTTGTAAGTTAGCCAGTCTATATGGTACCCAGGCTAAGACAATATCAAACAACATGGATGAGCTATAATTATCATCACCTACCACTGGGTTTTTTTCTAGATTTTATTATAAATAGTGCTATAATAAAAGCTTGTATTTGTATACAGATACATGCAAAAAATGTATTGCTCTATGTATCTTTGTATGCATATGCAAGCATATATGTTGAACAGATCTGAGGTAGTAGAACTGATGGGCCAAAGATCTGTATATTTTAAGTTTCGGTAGTTATTGCCACATGGCCCTGCAAATACAGGAACCAATTTACACCTCAATCACCAATGCATGAGAATGCTCCTATGCCCTCATACTTGCTAATTCACTGTGACATTATAAGGTTTGATTTTGCCCATCTGAGAGGTAAGAAAAATAGTATCTCACTGTAATTTTAATTCAAGAATGAATATTTTTGTGAGCAGCAATATCAAGTAATTTATAGAGTTTGCCACAAGAATTCACAGATTCTGTATTCAATTATCCTATCCTTTAGTCAGTGCTGAAAGGATACTATATACTACGTGCCAAGTGTTGCTCTGAGAGTCACTACTGAGACTAGGACATAGTTCCCATCCCCAAGGCAGTCCAGCAGAGGAGGAAGACATTAAAATAATAATTAATACACACTGTGGTAAGTACAACAATAGAACATGTTTACCGTTTGGATTAAAATAATAATACACATTGTGGTAAGTACATTAATAGAACATGTATATTGTTTGGATATAGAAATGCTTACCTCTGGGCAAAGAGCTTGCTTCTGAAATGTACCTTAACTATTTATTTTTGCATTTTATAAACATATTCAATTGTGATAAGAATAATAAACATAACACCTTAGTCAGCAAGAAGCATAACTGTGGCAATTACAGCTAATAATTAAAGGTTCTGATTAGTTGAAAAATTACTTTAATTGGCACATCTATGCTTATAATATACATACTGAAATAAGAGTATGCAGAATAATTTATAAAATTTTGTCTTGCTTGATACAACAATGTTTTGGGGTCTTACAACTTTGTCTAAAAAATAAGTCACAGCATATTGTCTCTCTCTGCATTTTGCAGATATTGTTTAGCTCTTTCGAAATCAAAGCACAAACTTCAGTCTGCTACAATTTCTCCTCTCTCGACTCATTGAACTATTAAACGTTTAATATATGGTGATTTCTATTAACTGTTGGATTTGTTATACCACGCTTAAGATGCTCACCTTTTAGTATGAGGTGTATTAAGGATAGTTAATTACATTACACAGGGAGTCCTTTAAGTATTCAGATCCCATAAAATGTGATAATGATGTTAACATCCTTGACTGGTAAAGCTACTACTTGAGTTTTTAATTATCATTCTAACCTTTAGAAGCTGTCTTCCAATCAACAGGAAAGCTTTAAAACTGTATCTTTGGACTAAACTCAATTCACTGATCACATTCCCTTAATTTCCAAACCTCAACACATTGGTTATAGTCAACTGGTAAGTTCTCACTGGAGTGTAACCATTCAAGTGGGGCTGCAGACAGAACCAGACAGAGGGAGCCGGTGTGATGCACAGAAGCTGTGGAGTGGAGGTCTATGCTCGACTTTCAGTTCTGTTCTCTTTAGCAAGCTACATATCCTTTTGTTGATCTGATTTATTATTAGTATGATGAGCAAATACTACTTCTACTATACTTCCCAGAGTTACGGTAATGATCAAATGAAATAATGGATGGAAATAGCTGAGGAGTCATAAGCAATAAGGTTCTCTGATTCCCTTTTACAATAACTCTTTCTTTCCCACTCAATTCTAATTCTTCATGTAGCATCTACCTACCCAAAACCTTCTATGCTGTGCCACTCCATTTGGGTCTCCTCTACTCTAGTTACTGTCTCCCAACCTTCTTTAGGTTTTATCTCTCAGACCCTAATTTTTACTAGAAGACAGCTATAACACAGCAAAGAATAATTTGTAAATAATAATGGACTACATTTATTAAAATACTTGCCACATGCCAATCATAGAGTCATCACTAGGCAACCTTTCAGCTTTTCCTATGATACCTTCTGATTATCTCATATGTCTCCTATTTTCCTTCAAATTGTCATGCAAAGAACTTTATATACCTTATTCTCACTTAATCTTTACTACAAATCCATATAGTGGAGTCTATTATTATTCTTGTTTTAAAGATGAGAAAACTGAGGCTTGGAAAGTGAAGGAATTTGCCCATAGTTATGCAGCTAAGCTGTGGTGAAACCTGGCTTTGAACCTCACAGGAATTCTTTCCATTATCACTGTGCTCTGCCACTCTTCTTAGAAGCAGAATTAATGCAATCAACAAATGGTCACTCATATATATTAACTTAAACATGGTCATTGAACTATACAGTCTGAATTTGGAAGCTCATCTAAATTAACCATCCATCCAATCCTTATCCTCATTTATCACACACCTGAGTCATATTCTGTGTTTTATGCTTCAATATCACCAATGAGGAATGTATCCTATATACCCAAAAGGAATCCCTTCATATTCAGACAGCCCTATTATAAAGTTCTTTATATCAAGTGAAAATCTTCCTTCCTGAAAAGTCCATTTCACTGATCTTAATTTTACCTGAAAGCTTAATTTAAAAACTATAATGCGTATGTTGTGATACAGTAAATCCTCTAATGATCTCTCCTTGATAAAGTATTCAGTGCACCTTGGCCATGGTGCTCCCTCTCAAATGAAAGCACCTAAACTCTGCATTTCTCTCAAAGCCCATGCATGCTCTGGCCAGCTGAGCAAGCTTCATTATTATAGATACTCTAGTTCTTTTAGTCCCACCCAAGACACCACTAAGATTGGGGTGGGGGTAATCATAACATGGTTTTGACTTTTATATGAGTTTACATCTCCTACATCTCTTTTCACTCCCTTTTCCATGTACTGCAGTTGAAATTGATCATGTTGGAGTTGGTTCATCTTTCTAAAACAATGGTTCTAAGTAGGTCTGCACATTGTTATAGAATCACCTTGGGAGCTTTAAAAATACTGATTTCTGGGTTGGGGTCAGAGATTCTACTTTATATGGTATAGGACATGGCCTTGATATCAAGATTTATATTAGCTGTATTTTCCTATGTTTTTATTATTTTCCTATGTTATTATTATCAGTTTTATATCATCCATAAATTTAAAGACACGGTAACCAATGTTCTCACCAAGTCATTGCAGAGTCCTGGAGCTTTACTTTAAGTTAACATTGGCCAGGTACGCAGACAGAGGCGCCTGACAGGCTACGGTCCACAGGGCCTCAAAGAGTCAGACATGACTGAGCGACCTAGAACAGCACACTTTGGAGCAGGCGTTCAAGCAGTTTTAAACCCACTAAAGTCCACTGTCATTCAGACAACAGCTTTCTATTGTGTTCACAAGATGACATTAAGAAAGATTGTGTTAAATATCTTCTAGAAAGCTAGTCTAGGACATGGTTAAAAGCATGGATTCTGGAGTCCAGCTTCCGGGGTTCCAATCCCAGCTGAGTTATCTGCATGACTTTGGGCAGGTAACCTAACCTCTCCAAACTTCAGTTTCTGTAGATGTAAATAGGTATAATAGTACTTACTTATAGGGTTGTTATATGGATTAAATGAATATAAACATGTAAAGGTTCTGAAGCAAGAAATATGTGTTAGAGACCATTTCTAAGCCATTCATGTTTCTCCTTACCCCAATTAAAGCATGATTCACAACCCAGTACAAGGTTTCTAACTGTTGGGTACACAGAGTGGCGTCCACTGCTTGTTCTCCTTATTTGCATAAAAATGATTGTGTACCTCACACCAAGGAAATAATTTTAATGAGCCCTGACTCTCCCATCTTCCCATACATAAAAAAGCATTAAATTCCTTGAGATGCTTCCTCCTAGGTTTGAGGTCCAACATTTCTCAGTCTACAGATGTAAAGTAGACACTTTCCAAATAGGAACAAAGGAAAATAAATCTCAACATTTGGAACACTGGCACCAATAGAAGGCACTCCCAGAAAGATTCACCTGATGAACCAGTGAGATGAACCAGCTGTCACCAGACTGTGCATTAGACACTGACAGTGGGGAGTTGTTGCATCATTGGGGTGCATGTGTGACTCTTGAACTCCATGGGCTTCTCCAGGGGATCTTCCTGACCCTGATTGAACTTGGGTCTACTGAATTGCAGGTGGGTTCTTTGCGGACTGAGCCACTGGGGAAGCCCAAGTGAAAAACATTATCTTGCAAATATCTCCTGGAAAGACCATCCTTAGGGAGGGAATGTGTTAATCTCTTCAGGCAGAGGGGCAAGGTTCCCTGAGGCAGGCCACTATGCATCACTCTAATAACAAAAGTAATGGTAAAAAAAAAAAGGTTAAAGTCAAAGAAACAGATCTGTGAATCAGAATTGGCTCGTTCCTGCAACAATTCCCCAACAGTGGCGCTGGTGGTTCAATGGTAAAGAATCTGCCTGCCAATGCAGGAGACACAGAGATGCAGTTTGTATCCCAGTATTGGGAAGATCCCCTGGAATAGGAAATGGCACCCCACTCTAGTATTCTTGCCTAGAAAATTCCATGGACAGAGGAGCCTGGTGGGCTACAGCCAACAGGGTCATAAGAGTCAGACACCAGACATGACACTTCCTCAGCTCCTCTCCTTCTCTATAAAAGAACCTGACATCCTGACCCCAATAAGATGGGTTTTTATGACGTATTAGTCTGCCATCTTCTTGGCCAACTCGCTTTCTGAATAAAGTAATATTCCTTGCCTCAAAAAAAAAAAAAAAAAGGTACTTTTTTTTGTACTTTGTGTACCTAAAGTGTACAAAATCCAAAAGCTCCAGTTAAGCAAGAGTTAACTAATTTATTATGGATGCAGTATTAGCCATTGTACAATAATAAAAGTACATAAAATGCACACAGATATTAGAAAAAGAAGCCCCCGTGGATTCATTTCTGAATACGCTAGCTCCTGAATATTTGAGTAATGAAATTACTCAAAACTCAGATTCCCTTTCCCAGTATCTCCAGCACCAAAAAAAAAAAAAAAAAAAAACAAGTGAAGAAACACAACTTTAACTTACTGAAATAAAGACAACATTTCTGGATATAAAGCCATTTCCTCTATCATCTTCTAAAAAATCAACACTATCAAAGAATGAATCAGAGAAAAAAATAGAACTAGAATTACCATAGATCTCCAAGTGAAATTCACACACCAGTTCTGAAATGTCAGCAAAAGGATGTTCAGCTAAATGCCCCAGTGGTATTGCAGACTCCCTGGATGAAATAAGACAGAAGTCTCCTCACTCTGACAGAACAGGCATTCCCTGTGGGAGGCATATATTTATTATTCGACTGCCATTTGCCAAGAAAATATAGCTATTGGATAATATCATCTTTTAGGAAATTAATAGATATGGAGTCTGCCAAACTACTGGCAACTTTTACTTAACCACCGTGCCTTTTCTTATAATTTGAGAACAATTTCATAGAAAAAAAAAGTTTTTTGAAGGTATTTAGTGATAGAAATTTAAATTACTGATTCACATTGGCATTTTGCCATAACAAACAGACCACACAGCCAAATAGGACTGACGTTAAGTAGGAGGACATTGGAGCTGACATGGAGACTAGAACATAATGCTATTTAAGGTAAGGAGGAATCAGAATCTTTTCCCAAACGGTACAGTTTAGATGCCAGAGAAGGCCACCAATATTATTTTAAACAATTAGAAGTAATGTGTAACATTACAGTAACATTTGCAACTAGGCAAAAGTAGAAAAGAGATTGATGATGGGAGGCCAAAAATACTATCTTTTGATATCCAAAATAACAAAATTGAAATAGTGGTATACCGTTAACAGGCATGAAAAATTGGAAGTCAACTATAATTTGTCCTAGGATAACAGACATTGAAAAATTAACTAGATCATGGGGGCAAGGGAGTTACCATTTAACTGAAAGAAGATATGATTTACTAAGCAGTTCCTTATTGGGCTAGTAGTGCCAATCCATTTCTAAACTTGGGTTAATTGCTCTCACACTCAATTGATCCATCTGGGCTCAAAACAGGCTTCCTGGTCTGACATGTCACCTGACTACAGAACTGAGGTGGCCTCTTAGACTGGGTATAAAAAGTGTAGCTTGAAGAAATTACTCTGAACATTGCCTCTACATTATTGAGTAATCACCTGGAAGATATTCTAACACAAAATTCTGTTACCGTTTTTAGGATTCAGTTCTCCATATATTTTCTCTCATTTTGAGAATCAAATTAGATACTGATGTCTAGTCACTCCTGTTGGGGATATTTACAAAAATAGTGGTGGGGGAGGGAGATATTAAGAAGTGAAAAGAGAGAAGAAAAGTAATGGAAAAGGCTAAGTGAGCAAAGAGAATTTTGCAATACAGTCTTAGGTGAGATATATGAAGATAAGCCTTTATTCTCCTCTAGGCAGGTTGCCCAGTTGTGTAAGAGTGACATTCAGAGCCAAGATAGAGTAACTCTAGGTTGGGAGTAGGATTTTTGATAAATAGTTCAGCATCTGTACAATGGATAGTGCACTAATATAAAGTTGTAGTAAGAATTCAATAAAAACCTGCCTATAAATATTTTGATATTATATAAGGCATATAGTAGGTACACAATAAATATGTTTATTCTACTCAGCTGTGGTACATTGAATAATCCAAGGATCCTTCTAAGTCAAGTTTTCAAGATACACTGCCTCCCTGAGAAACCTAGGAAATAGCAGTCCAAAATATGAGCCTTAAAATCAAAAGGCCAATTAATACTGAATAAAATTCAGATGGAGGGTGGAAGGGCCTTGAAGGAGGGACCTCTCATTATGCAACAAAATAAAATTAATTTATAAGTATCTCAAACCTGTTGAGTGAGAAAAATCCTGAAAATGTCCTAGTTGGCAAAGGATTTCAAAACAATTAGAAATTGTATAATTCTCGTGATTTATTTAAAATCTTACTGACAGCTATTATTCAATGTGCTGTCTTTATTATTTTATCTCAATAACGACAAGGAAGCTTTCATAGCCTTACTCATGATTTCTGCTCCAACAATCCTATTTTTTATACCATTTTAAGTTTCTCAAACAGAAACTTTATCATAGGAGTTTCCTGGCATAAACTCTAACAGTAGAAACTGATCACTTTTACAGAAAAGAGAAACCTCCACTTGAGCTTTGGTAGACCCAGTTTTCTGGGTAATAATTAGAAACTCAACTTCTTATATAGAAGCCAGGTAGGATTCCCATATTAAATACAGGGCTGCTGCTAAGTCGCTTTAGTCATGACCTACTCCATGCAACCCCATAGACGGCAGCCCGCCAGGCTCCTCTGTCCCTGGGATTCTCCAGGCAAGAACACTGGAGTGGGTTGCCATTTCCTTCTCCAATGCATGCATGCATGCTAAGTCACTTCAGTCGTGTCTGATTCTGTGCGACCCTAAGGACAGCAGCCCACCAGGCTCCTCCATCCACGGGATTCTCTAGGCAAGAATACTGGAATGGGTTGTCATTTCCTTCTCCAATAAATACAGGGCAGTAACTCAAATTTGCACTTCAGCTAAACAACAAGTAATATATAGCACTTATATGTCCTAAATATTTTATGGGACATACTTATATTAAAAATTATTCATCACCACAGCAACATACCTCAAAATAAACAACAGAGTATACAGATTTGCTGTTTAGTTGCTAAGTCATGTCTAACTCTTTTGTGACCCCATGGACCATGGCCCATCAGGCTCCTCCATCTATGGGATTTCCCAGGCAAGAATACCGGGGTAGGTTGCCATTTCCTCCTCCAGGAGCTCTTCCCTGACCCAGGGATTGAACCCACATCTCCTGCATTGGCAGGGGGATTCTTTACCACTGAGCCACCAGGGAAATCAGAGTATATAGATAGTCCAAACTAGTTATTGAATGTATACAACAGGAAAACTCAATGAACTTGAAGAACACTTTGATTCTGTTTCTCAACTAACACAGGCTGACTTCATCTGCTATATTTCATAACTAATCATTTTTAAAATCTGCTAAAGGCAATTCCAGATTGCTATCTCTTGATAGAAAAGTAAAAAGATGCAGGTACATCACTGAGATTCATCATAACTCATCATAACTTTCTAAATCCTTCTTGTGAAGAAAAATTGCTACTAAGACTCCAGGCAGATATGCTAAATTATCCTTCACTTCCTCTAATGAATTTTCCATGATCTGTGTAATATGACAAGTTTCACTATTCTAAGAGAATTCTGACGTTCTAAAACTTCTTTAAAGGTTTCGTGTACTAAACACATTACATTATCAGGACTTTCAGAGAAAAAAATCTCAATGCCCTTTTAACCTTCTAATTCTCAACTCACAAACCCAATTTGTTTCATGGGCTTTGGGGAAGTGAGAAATATAAGACACTTATTTGTAAGTCAAAATCTAAAATGAAATACCCTTGACTATCTGATGATGACTTGTGACATGACATTCCCAAAAGGACAGAAGAAAAATAGTTTAAAATTAGGCTTCATCTAAAAAACAGAAGATCTTCTAATTGTAATGGCACATTTATACATCCCTGCATTTCAATAAATAACATTTTATCTTGAATCCTTAATCATGTGAGATCGCTTAACCTAGGCAATGATCCAAGAATTAACCAGAAAAAAAATCAGTAAGTGCAAGATTTTAAAAGCATTTGCAGTTCCACTGTCAAAATCAAATGAAAGAAAAAGTACAATAGCACCATTTCAATGTATCCGAATTCACCTGTTTAGAGTTATTTCTACCATGCAAAGAATAAACCCAAGAATAAACATTTTATTAAATGTCCTAGTAGTTAATTTTGATCACCTCTATTTCTAAATGCATTATTACCAGCAAAACTTTCAACAAGGGTTATTTTCTGATGGAAAGAAAATGCTGAGGAAACCATTCTCACAACATTTGCTTATACATTTCATCTTTTATCACTCTATGAGAACAAAAACTATTTTTAATATTTCTATAATTTTAGCATTTGAGAGCTTTTGCTTTTTAAGATGAGGCAGTTGTATGAAAGAAGACATTTTTTTTTAACATTTTAATGTATCTTCAGACAATGTAATTTTGTTCCTTAACTAACCCTCTTCATAGCACATATATGTATAATGAAGCATGGGTAGTTTATATCAGCTAGAAAATATATAAAAGCCTTACCCTCTCCCACAGTGCTCTAGAATGTGTTAACAAACAAGCAGATAAGCCTGATGATGAATGACATAATATAGTCAGCACTAATAGAGTGGTTTTATACAAATGCATTGTGAAAAGATGAACAAATACTTTATATTTCAGAACATGGCCATTTTGATGTCACATGTCAAGTAAGATACAAAGTGGTACATGTTAGCAACTTTGAATCTGTAGGTCCTGGATCAAACAGCATAAAGGAACTTTGGAGGAATGACAACGCATTCTGGAAGGTAGACTGGGTTGAAGGTAAGAGTCTCTTCTTGAGAGTCTAATGAGGTCTTCCCCTCCCTCTGCTTCACAAAAATTTATCTCCTAGAGACACCTTAGCAGAAGCTATCAGCTTTGACAGAACACCGAAATCCTGGCAGTGAACCATAAATTGACCATTACCATAAAAAGAGCTGCTAAATGAGAAACCATGTGCTCAGTATAAAACTAATTTCATGCTTTCAAAAGCACACAGTGGCTTCAAGCAAGATAGTGGCCCTGGGACTTGCTGAGACAGATTGGCGAACACAAGCGGTTTGCTCCTGACGCGTGTGCTTAGCCAAGCTTTACATGTACTGGCAGTAAATGGGGTTCTCGAATCTTCCGTCAAACAAATACACACTTATCTATAACTTTAGAGCTGAAAGCTATAAAACAGCTGCCTTGAATAAATTTAGCAGGAACACACACACACACATATATATACATACCCCATGGGCCATGCTAGCTTCCAATCAAATAAAAATAGATTTCTCTGCAGACCTAACATACTAAACAGGCACTTAATAAGCATACTGCTATTGAATACATCATAACTGTCACAGTCCTTTCTTCTTTAGAAACAGCTTCTCATCACGTAGGAATTAAGAGTTTAGAAGAGCCTAAGCAAGAAGACTCCATCTACTTGGAAGCTAACTTTGAGTTTGCCCTTATCAGGCTAGTGTTCAAATACTCTGTACTGATAAAGCCACATCAGACCCGTCTCAGCGTGATCATCTACTCATTTAACTCCCCACATGAGTGTCAGTCCTTTATTTACATTTAAATGATAAAATCTGCTACATTTAAAATGTCGCATCTAATTGAAACATGTTTTATGAAGAAATGCTGCTAATTTTCTCCTCCTCTCATTTAATATATAACATCTCCGAAAATCAATTACTTTAGATCGTCCAGTGCATGACAGGTCATAACTTTTAATTATTAATAATGTCAAGCTTAACAAGGTGCCAACTCCAGTATGCAATCTATTTCACTTACTTTCTTAGTTATCTCATAAATATCTGTTGTTTCCTGCTATATATTTTTCACAGCAAAGATTCTACAAAGTACATTTAGTTCATAGCCTTTATTATATACACCTGAAGTACATAATAACACTGCTAATTGCCTACTTTTAATAATGACAGCAAATAACATAATATCACTGACTTGTTCCGAATGTTTAAAATGCAAAGGAAGTCACCTACTGGGAAGATGTCCTCGGCAAACAGCTAGCACAGAATAAAAAGAACACTATTACATCCATTTAAGGAGTTACTCCCCCCAAAACTATAGAATCATATACATGGCTCTTCACTGCTACCCCTTCAGATCTGTCAGTGCGACGTGATAAAAAACAACTGACAACTCCCCAGGATTCAACACAGCATTCGAAAGAATCTGCTATTGACACCCCAGAGCCCAATGTCCAAGTTTTAGAATAAAAATGCTCACCTCTGCTAGGAAGTCCACTCCACATCTTGGCAGGGCTTCCACCAGCTTCAAGAACAACCAAGTTGGATAAACAAAACTTCCAGGATGTGGCCAGTGTCACACGCGGGGCTGCGGAGACTTGGCTCCAGCCCTGATGATCTGTGTGACAGCCCTACGCTATATCAGCGCAGCTCCAAACCTCCCCAGATGCCGGCTTATTGCACTGCTCATTGAAAATCCTTTACACGCTGGCAACATTTTAGGGAAGGACAAGCACACTCTGAGTCATTTGTAAAGAAAACAGAGCCATTTCAATTCTATATCTCCACGCCTGCTGAAGCCAGAAGCACTGTCAACCTACAAGTCCGAGGTGGGTTTATGCTGAGAAACAGGCAACCTAAGCCTTCATTATCAATGCATGAAATCAGCCACTGTGATCAAATTCAAGCAAACCCCGAAAAGGATATGATTATGAAAGGCTCCACAGATTTAGCACCAAACCTTGTGGAATGAAGAAATCGTCTATTGAAATTGTGTAAATGTTAAAAATAGCTCTGGCTTTTCAACAATGAGCAAAATAACAGAGAAGAAATCAGTGGTCTATATTATAAGGACCTATCATAAAAGCTACAGAAAAACAAAATAGCTGTAGGTCCCTGGGACTTTTCTACAGACAAATGAAATCACTAGAGGCTATTACAACTGTAACAGCAACAAAAAAATTTCATATATTTGACACAGATGTTGTTAAAAAGCAAGTTAAATATTCATTAACCCCCGAGTGCCTGTCCCTAAATTAAAATAATAATAGTAAAAATGTGCAAGGTTATGCCAGGGCAAAATACTATCAATTTTACTCTAAGATGAATTTTCAAACAATAAACATTTAAATATATTTAGTCTGTGTAATGAGAAAATACACATACAAGGAAGAGAATATTTTTAACCCCATAGTCTCTCACTGCTTATTATGTTTTTTAAATCTACAGCTCATTAAATCCATACATCCCTAACCCAGCCACCCTCAAATTTATACCTTCACCTTTCACCAGCCTTCCTCTTTTATCAGTAAAATATAAGATGCAAGAGCCAGTTGACATAGATTTAAAAAGGCACAAGGTGGCTAAATCCCAGAAAATAGCAGCAATGATTTGAGATAACAAAATATAGAGCTTTGACATGTGCATGCAAAGTGCAAAGTAAAAGGGACATAAAACATTTATCAAAAAAATCATAAAAATAGCTGGGAGAAATTCCTAGTAGGCAGCACTGACGAAGCACATATTTAAGGTTCTATTCAAAGTTTTAAAAATGAGTTTTAGGTTCTCATTGAGACTCTAAAGGCAGAGAAAATCAGGATCTAATAAATGCAACTCCTGACTTGCAGATCTTCTATAGATAACTGTATTCAATTGTTATAATACTCACAGCTCTTAGACGTAGATATATTTAGTAGTATCTAATCTAAAACATCTGTATAAAAATAAAAACTATGCCACAACACATATTTACAGAACACAGCACACTGGAGCAACATTAAACATCAAACTCCCTTGAGTAGTCTCATGCCCCTAGGTGTGGAATTGCCTCCTTGCAGGACACTAGCTGCTTGTTCTTCCTTGAAGACAGTTACAGACATATATGAGTGGAGATGCACATGTGTGTGTTGAAGGGGGAAGTGGTTACACATACTCAAGTCATAAGAGAATGTACTAAATCTTTATGATCACTTTTGCCGCCTGAATTCCATTCATTTAGTGCCTCGTGAATAACCTAGGACAACAACTGAATGGACTATGAGAAATGGCATTGGGTATCACTGATTCAGAAATTATTTCATGTCATCTCTCTCTGTTCTTCTGTACTTTTCTTGTCTTAGAAGATAGTCTATGAGATATTGTGTGCCTAGAACTCATATTATTATGAGAACTCATATAATACATGCAACTCCCTGGTAATAAGAAAAAAGCTTAAAATAAAAACCAAAATATTTAATTATAGGTCCTCCATCCCTTATCTAAAATCCCTAGTGCCAGATGCATTTCAGAATTCAAATGCTTTCAGATTTTATAAAGATAACACTCTGCTTATACTGTGAATTATATAATACTTCCAGTAGAGTCGAGGGCAACAGTCTATAATCAGACATAGTAACAATTCTGCAGCAAAATATGTGCATATTAATACTAGACAGGATAAATAAAGACTACTGTTAACCTCACATCAGTTCAGGTCAGGTTTTGCTATCAGTATAAGTTACAAAACCTTCTAATTTTCAGAGTTTCTTAGTTTTGGGGAACTGCAGGTAAGAGATTATGGATGTGTACAAATTGTTTACCTAAACTACTATAAGGTTATGGGTTGGAAAGCGGTACCTCAGCAGTGTTCTCTGGCTTAGGCAAGAGATTTGGAGATGAGTACTGCTTTAACAGGATAAGGAAAAAATACAAGAAGGTGCTATTAAGACTGAGACACAAAGGAGAGCAGAGATGTCGCTATAATGCAAGATGACAAAACTGGAACGTAGGAACAGAAGGTGAGAAGAAGCCATTCAGAATTCCCATGCCAAGGCGCTGTGAGATACAACGGTGAGAGCGCCGAGCGTTCATTGGTGACCTACTCTACACTCAGTAATAGAGAGCAAAAGGGACTTTTACTCTATAATAATAAATAGTAGTATAATAAATAATAGTACAAAGTAATGTAGACTGAAAGGGACTTGACATAAATACTTCTTTTAGCAACCTATACTTTATAATTTTCAAAAGTAAATTTTAAAAGGAAAATGTGTTTTCAGAATGAAGCATAAAACATTGGTTTATCTCACCCTTTTCTCATTGTTCCCCAAAACAAACAAAAAAAAAGGCTTTATCTTCTGAAGTAAACATCCATATTTTATTTTATACACTATTTGGGACAGGAGTTCTTTAAAATCACTTACAGAAAAAAAAAGTAACACTCTACAATCTATATTCAAACTGCATAACATTAAAGCCCATTTTAAAAATATATTCTTAAGACACATGAATATTATATTGTGTTTACTTGGAGTTTTCCTATGAGTCTATTTCCCAAATAAATATTTTTTTATACTAAGTAAATTGAAGAGTATTAACACAGCAAAGCATTGACACTGGACTTAAGATTTCAGACCTACAGAATATTCACCATCTTCTATGAGATCTTTTCAAAAAATTAAAAGTTGCAGTTATAACACAAAGGAAGGACAAGTCTAGAGCTCTAATGTATAGCATGATGACAAAAATAATACTGTATTGAACACAACTGACCCTTGAACAATGCCAGGGATAGGGGTCTGACCCTCCTCACAGTGGAAAACTCGAATATAATTTATATAGTCGGTCCTCCTTATCCAAAGCTCCTCCATATTCGAGGCTCCTCAT
Organism: Cervus canadensis; assembly: GCF_019320065.1. Taxonomy (NCBI): domain Eukaryota; kingdom Metazoa; phylum Chordata; class Mammalia; order Artiodactyla; family Cervidae; genus Cervus; species Cervus canadensis. Next base: position 57,782,426 of record NC_057400.1, read on the forward strand.
ATTCACAGCTTCTCTGTATCCACAGACTCAACTAATTGCAGATCGTCTAGTACTGTAGGGTTTACTAGCAAAAAGAACCTGCGTATAAGTGGATTGCAAGGAGATCAAACCAGTCAATCCTAAAGGAAATCAATCCTGAATATTCATTGGAAGGCCTAATGCTGAAGCTGCAGCTCCAATACTTTGGCCACATGACGCGAAGAGCTAACTCGGAAAAGACTCTGATGCTAAGATTGAAGGCAGAAGGAGAAGAGGATGATAGAGGATGAGATGGTTGGATGGCATCACCAACTCAATGGACATGAGTTTGAGCAAGCTCTGGGAGTTGGTGATGGACAGGTAAGCCTGGGATGCTGCAGTCCATGGGGTCACAAAGTCAGACATGACTAAGCGACTGAACAACAACATAAGTAGACCTATGCAGTTCAGACCTATAGTGTTCAAGGGTCAAATGAACTAGAAATTTAATGAAAACTAGATTTCAGTTGCTCTCACTACACACAAAAAAAGTAATATATGAAGAGACAAATATATTTAATTAGCTTGACTCTAGTAATCACTTCACTATGTGTTTATCCACTCATTATGTTGAACACCTTAAATATATACAACTTTTATTTTAAAAAATTAACAACTATAGGTGTGTGCTGCTAAGTCGTTTCAGTCGTCTTGACTCTTTGCGACCATATGGACTGTAGCCCGCCAGGCTCCTCTGTCCATGGGAGTCTCAAAGCAAGAATAATGGAGTGGGTCACCATACCCTTCTCCACGGGATCTTCCTGACCCAGGGATCAAACCCATGTCTCTTATGTCTCCTGCATTGTAGGCAGGTTTTTTACCACTAGCACCACCTGGGAAGTCCCCCAAAACGACAGTTAACCCCTCAAATAAAGGCCTTTCCTGAGTGCCTTTTGGGAACCAGACTTGCAGTGGGGAGGAATCCTAAGGGTGTTTGGGAGAAAAATGGTCTTCCTATTCACTGCACAAAGTACAATGGCATATGTGGCTATAATGTTAGTATCTAGAATACGATCCCAAGTCATGTTCCTGTGAAAAAAGGCAATAGCGTTTATTCATTTCTGACAGTACAACATAATTTGGCCAAATCTTTCTTTAGCAACCAAAATGGTGCCCTGGTGGTATGATGAAATCCTTGCAATTTCTAAAAGTAACTGATTATTTGGAGTCAGTAACTGCCCAGGAATAAAATCAACATCTCTTTACATCACATCCACATAAGAAAAGATAAAGTTTCAGAATATGTGGGCCAACATCTCTGAGTTGCAAGACAGGCCCACCAGAGTCAGCCCCTTGAAAATGAAGCAGGCCAACATGATGGAAAATGCCATCATATGCAGCCCCTAAAAAATACTATACCCAGACCACCCAGTTCCTCCAAACTCCTCATGTGATCAGGAGAAGTGCAAACATGTTTCTCAACTTGCCTTAAGAACTGGATCCAGAAAAACTGTGATTGCCGAGAATGAACAGCACCCCCATGGTCACCTGTACCATTGTACAAGGTTGTCTAACTTGGAACAATGTCCAACAGTTTCCTTGGCTGTGATGCCAACAAAGTATGAAAGTAGAACATCTGTGTGAAGAAAGGTGGTCAGTCGGGGTGACCATACACTCATCCCCCAGTGAGAATCTGAACTCAATAATCTTAGTTCCTATTGAGCCAGCTACTGAAAGCCTTTCTCCTTAGATAAGCTTAAAATAGATCATACATGTATTCTATTGTAAGACACCCATATTTAGGGTGCCTTTGATGACTCGGATCACTCAGCCACCCAGACACTTATCATGACAGTCTTTAAATTTCAAAATCTAAAAATTTTAAATCTTAGTTCTTCAAAGACTGAAACCCAAGATGATATAAAACAAGTTATCTGTTAATAAATATGATATATGTAAAAGTTCATAGTCCAAAGTATTCTTAAAGCAAAAGACTATCTGTCCTTCACTAAAATAGGGCCAATCACTCCTATTAAATCTTTTTTTAGAAGGTCCACTCAAACTCCTTTACATATCAACTCCTTAGGGCTCTGTACTTATATAATCGACATCCTTCTTTAACATTTTTATGCCACATGTACAGAATATAGAGCTGTTCTATAAGGACTTTTTCAGGTGACCTGAGGTATAGTTCTAGATTTCTGACACAATCCGTAATGGCTAGGCTCTATCTCAAAACATTTTGGAGGTCTGGAATTATAACTTGAGACTTCATCCTATTCCAAATTGCTGTACTCTCATTCATAAGGAATTTCAACCTCAATTAAGTCCTACAATATAAAACTCAATTCAACTTACCTGGGGAGTACAGATATGGGCCACTAACTCTATTCTTATTTGGAAGAATTAAATTACAATTTTGCAAAATGCTTAGAAACTTATAGTGATCAATACTGGATAAGACAAAGAGTCAGAAAAATAGATAAGTATTCTCTCTACTGTGTCATCATTGGGTCTGAATTATTCCAAGAGATAATTCCTATACTCTCTCATAAGGATCTGGGATTTATACCAAAGAAATCATATGCTCTATTTTCAATGATCTCATCTGTGATATTTTGACCAAGACTTTTTCCCCTTCCAAGTCTGTCCCTTCCTGCAAAACTATAGAAATCACATGGGCTCTATCTAATAAATGAGTTACACAGTAATTCCTCCATGAAAAGATGTTATGGACTTATAACTAAGAGGTCTAAGGAAATAGGTGCATTGAAAATAATTTAACTCACCTACCTACACACCAAAATGCTTTATCTACCTAGTATCCTTACTGATAGAAACTCACTGATACTCACTGACACACGATTAATCTAATATACATTCACTACGGCACATACATTTTGCAAAAGATTTCATAGTTAAGTTATAAATGCACACTGATTCATCAAAAATGAAGAAAAGGAATGTATTTAAAACCATATGTTTCTCCTGCAAAAGGAAAAGATATTATCATATCGATGAATCTAGTCCTATCTCTGCATCTATCACACAACACTTTGTTTGTAGTTAATATATTTTAAAATAGACTGTAATTTCTTCCAGAGAGAGATATTAAGATATTTAAGTAGTCTGTTTAATTTCTAAAAATTGGAGAAAAAAATCTCCCCTACCCCTTCCTCATTTCTCTTTCTCTCTCTCTCTCACACACACCCTGATTCCTCCTACAGATTCTACCTAAAGCACAGAAGATGCTAAAAAAAAAGTCTGTCAAATGAGCGTGTCCCGACCCATATACATTCTCACCTCTCTGTACATCACTTTCCACACTATTGATAAGTTCCAGCAAATCTGGTGGGATGAGTCATTAAGGCAAATATCTTCTTTTCAGTATACTGTGGCACCATCTTGTGGTAATTCTAGAGTGTTACAGTTTTGCGTTTAATTTCCAAAGTTCAACAGTGTCTGAGAAAATGCTTTTGAAGATAAATTTTACATTTTAAATATATATGAGTTTCCGTGTAAGAAATGTGACTTATGTCCTTGAAAAGCCTCCACACACATAGTAATAGTCACAATATCTATCACAGTGCTCTGACCCTAGAAGCTGTTTCTTGATTGTAGATAGGAATGAGAGTAAGGGATCATCAATAACAAGCACACAGGTCCTATGTTTTTACACATTTCTTTGTTTAGTCATTCTTATATTTTATGGCTAAAATAACTTCCTCTTAGATTAAAAATAAATTCTCTTTGACTGGAAAAAAGAAGGAAAGAAGAAAAAAAAAACAAAAACGGAAGCTCCTGGAGGCATCAAAGAGAAGCACAGAATATGGCAGCAAAGAAAAGAACACAGTATAAAATGCTCCAGCTGACAATCCAACCTCAGATCTTGCCCTCCATTTCCACCTCCAAACCATTACCTCCACTTCCTGTTACAAAATCCATCCTTACTTTCTCCGCTCTGCCCCCACAGCGTCCTCAACTTAAAATCTACTCAGTTCAGCCAGACGAAAGATGCCACCTCTCACACCAAGAGGCAGAGTCTCGCTTTCTACCAGGTGAATCTGTGGTCTTGTGACTGGTGTGGACCAAAAGAACCCTGCGGTTGCGGCTTCCACTCTAGCTAGCCAGCAGCGTGACTCTGTGACCCACGTGTGATGAAGCCTAGCCTAACCTCCAAGAGGAAAGTCTGCTGACGAGAGTGACCCAGCCTGCAGCCAGCATCACCTGCTGGACGTGCCTGAGGCCATCTGAGACGACCAAACCCAGGTGATGCGTCAGCTGCCTGCAGCCTCCAGTGAGTCCCAGATGAGAACCACCAAGCCAAAACCAGCCCCCATCTCTGGCCCACAGAATCATGATGAAAATTTTTAAACGTAATAAAAAATAATAATAATTATAAAGCCTTCTGCCAATCTTCCCCAAATCTCTGATCTTTCTTTCTAATCCTCTTACTCAATTTCAGGCACAACTCAGCTTTTTACACATGTCAAGCTTTTTCTCAGTTTATGATTCTAAACATTCTCTTTACTCCCTTTGAATCACTTCTCCCCACTCTCTTTGCTTGACTTAATTGAAGGTGGGAGAGAAAATGGGCATTTTAGTTAGTAAACAATGGGGAAAAAGTAAACACTGATGATAAGAAAATAGTCCTGAATCCTTTTCATTTGTACTTTGTGAAAAATTTGTTGTAAAAGAATTATGAGAGGTAATGTAGAGAGAGAGATGGATCTTAGAGTTTGAATCTTTTTGTGTGGCCTTAGGAAAAGGCTCCAGATCTCCTTCCCTCTGGATTTACTTATCTGTAACATGAGGATGTTCATACTTATCTTGTTGGTTTGTGAGGCCTAGAGCCATTATTTTAATCTTTTCGTGATAACTCTATCTCCAGTGCACCTCAGATCAAGCACAGGTGTGTCTCTCTTCCCACAATTCCGCAGAACCTCCGTGCTCTTGGTCTGATCTCACAGGTACCATCCATTGCCAAAGGCAGGATCACAGGTCAGCCCCTAAGAGAGAATCCGTTACCATTCTGAGGAAATATGGATCCTTAAAGCCCAGAATGAAATCAATCCTCCCCAGCATAATCCTTGGGGCAGCTGGATTCTCCAAGATAGACACATACCCTCCCCAAGGAGAACAGAATGTGAAGTTAACATTTATTCCTCTATCTGGAGATTTACCTGCTTCTGATTTGAAAATGGAGATAAGATGGTTGGATGGTATCACCAACTCAATGGACATGAGTTTGAGCAGACTCTGGGAGACGGTGAGGGACAGGGAAGCTTGGCATGCTGCAGTCCATAAGGTCGCAGAGTCAGACACAACTTAGTGACTAAATGGCTGGAAAGGGGAGAGTGTCTGAGTCTCACGTATCAGTGAATGAGAAGGGGGGAGTCCTCTGAACAGTGAAACCCAGCCTTACCACATAGACCGGATGCAGCCAGAGAGAACTTAGGGCCCCTATTTTCTGACTGAACTTGCACATCAAGTAAATTCTCTGAGCAGGAGTAACCTCTAAGCACACGCTAGGCTAGTTCTGCCCAGCTCAGCTGATCTCCATAGATGAGAGGCAGTAACACCATGGTGAAGAATCGGGCTGCAGAATCAGACTGCCTTGTTCCAAGTTCCAGCCTTGCCTCTTTTGGCTGCTACCCAACCTCTTTATTCCTCGTTCGCATTGTCCATTATAATAATAGTGTCTGCCTTGAAAATCTGTTGAGAGGCTTCAACTGACATAACCTTCTTAGCACAGTATCTGGCATAAGTATCTGACATAGCTGCATTCACCCACCAAGCAGCAGTCTTGCACGCTGCCTTCACTGTTTTTATGATCCTTAAGGAGGCCCAGAGTTACTCAGACAGCTCCCAGTGAGGGGTGGAGATTGGTTGAGGGATTGGTGGGCTATGTTACTCTATTTCCATGACATCATCCCTCTTTTTCCCATGGGTCAGTGGATGCCCCAGAGAAAGACGAGGAATGAAGAGGCCACCTTTCTCTTTCTTGACCATTTCCCAATTACAAATTTATTTAAAGTAAGAAGCTCCGTTTCTGGGTATAAATCCTCCTTGTTGGGTTAGTGTTCTCAGAGCCTGATGCTGGACAGGGAGCTTCCATATCATCTGGGAACTTGTTAGAAATGCAGGTTCTCAGGCTCCATCCCCAGCCTGCTGAATCAGGAACTCTAAAGATGGAGCCCAGCATTCCGCATTAGAATACATCCTCCAGGTGATTCTGACGCATGCTAAAATTCGAGACTCACTGGGTTAAACGACCAGCTATTAATGCATCAACTTACTTATATTTCTTAAGTTCAGATTCACCTCAGAGAATGAGAATGGTGACTGGAATAGAGATGGTAGAGAAATATTACAGCGATGGGCACTCAGGATGAAGGACAGGTCTCAGTCTTTGACAGCAGAGGGCAGGATGAGGGTCACTAGCCACTCTGGACAGGAAAGAAAGGTGGTCAATTTTGTCTGAAACTGGGAAGGTGTCTGTGCATTCAGCAGGTCCTGGGGAAATGACACCTAAGCTAGGATGTCTGAACTTGTTGGGAAAGCTTCTGGTTGATGTAAACCAGAGTGGGATAACAAGAGAACTTAAACAAAAGCTCTGAATTCCAGCAGTTGTCCCTGATTTCTTTACATGTGTGTTTGGGCAACTATGTTTTTCCTATGCCTCTGACCCCACGGGACAAGGATGACTCTTCTCTCTGTTTCAATTCCTTTATACTTTGCCAGATGGATGTTCTTTCCTTCCCCCTACACATATTTCATTGCAATAATAATAAACTATTTATAGTTCACCCAACATGCATTCACATTGCTGCCCTCTCTACCTGGAATGTTGTTTTTCCTTGAATAACCTGAAACTCATTTTATAAAATTTACTGCAAATATCACATCCTCTAGGAAGCCTTCTCTGATTGTTACAAAGTTGACCATTCCTTTCTCTGTGCCACATTTACATTATCTGTAGATCATCACTGTTCTCAGCATATCACATTGTCATTCCCTTATCTGACCTCTCCTGACACTTAAGAAAAGGGATTGTATTTTATTAATCTCTGTAGCTACTTGATAATTCTTAAAAATCAAAACCCCCAAATCTGTGTTCATTATCATATCTGATGATGTTACTAGAATTGTAACATCTTTATTATAATTTTTAACTGAAATTTTGATTAAGATAATTAAAGGTTCACATGCAGTTATATGAAATAATACAGGGAGTTCCTTTGAGCACTTTGTCTCACTACCACTGAATGTAACATTTTATAAAACTATAGAATAACATCACACTCAGGATGCTGACATGGATACAATCTACCATTCCTATGCAGATTTCCCCAGTTTTACTTCAAGTAAAATGGTTCAAAATTGGGAAAGGAGTATATCAAGGCTGTATACTGTCACTCTGCTTATTTAACTTATACGTAGAGTACATCTTGCAAAATGCCAGGCTGGATGAAGCACAAGCTGGAATCAAGACTGCTGAGAGAAATATCAATAACCTCAGATATGCAGATGACACCACGCTCATGGCAGAAAGTGAAGAGGAACTAAAGAGCCTCTTGATGAAAGTAAAAGAGCAGAAGGAAAAGGCTAGCTTAAAACTCAGCATTCAAAAAATGAAGATCATGACATCCAGTCCCATCACTTTATGGCAAATAGATGGGGAAACAACGGAAACAGTGACAGACTTTATTTTTGGGGGCTCCAAAATCACTGCACATGGTGACTGCAGCCATGAAATTAAAAGACACTTGCTCCTTGGAAGAAAAGCTATGACTAACCTAGACAGGATATTAAAAAGAAGAGACATTACTTTGCCAACAAAGGTCTGTCTAATTAAAGCTATTATTTTTCCAGTAGTTATGTATGGATATGAGAATTGGACCATTAAGAAGGCTGAGTGCTGAAGAATTGACGCTTTTGAACTGTGGTGTTGGAGAAGACTCTTGAGAGTCCCTTGGACAGCAAGGAGCTCAAACCAGTCCATCCTAAAGGAGATCAACCCTGAATATTCATTGGAAGGACTGATGCTGAAGCTGAAGCTCCAATACTTTGACCACCTGATGTGAAGAGCTGACTCATTTGAAAAGACCGTGATGCTGGGAAAGATGGAAGGCAGAAGGAGAAGGGGACAACGGAGGACAAGATAGTTGGATGGCATCACCGACTCAATGGACATGAGTTTGAGCAAGCTCTGGGAGAGGGTGACGGACAGGGAAGCCTGGCGTGCTGCAGTCCTTGGTGTCTCAGAGTCGGGCACAACTGAGAGATTGAGCAACAACAGTGTGTATTCACATGTACGTGTGCACGTGCATGTGTGTGTCACCCCTGTGGAGTCCTCAATCCACCACCACAGGATCCCTCATGTGACCTTGTATAACCATATCCATGTCCCTCTGTCAGGGAAGGGAAGCCGTAACACTCAGGAAGCACTAATTATCCTCTAAACTTTTGTCTTGTCAAGAATGTTATACAAATAAATGCATTCATAGTATGTATTGATAAATTTGTGCGATTGATTTTTTTTCACTAGCATAATTCCCTAGAGATTCATCCAACCTGTTGTAAGTATCAATAGCTTATTATTCATCTAGTAGTTTTATTTTCACACTTCCCTTGATGACTAATGCTGTTGAACAGCTTTTCATGCACTTATTTCTATCTGTTAATCTTCAGTGAAATTTGTCTTCCTATCTTTTGCCCACTTGCTAGTTGGATTGCCTTTTTTTTCCCCCCCACTGTTGTGTTTTGAGAGTTCTTCATGTAACTAAATCATTTGTTGGATATGCAGTTTGTAAATATTTTCTGCCATCTGTAGCTTATATTTTCACTATCTTCCCATGGTATTTTACCAAGCAAAAGTTCTTAATTCTGAATGAAGTCTAATTTATCAATTTCCCTTTTTTGGATCATGCTTTTGGTGTCAAGTCACAACTCTTTGCCTAACCCTAGGTCCCAGAGAATTTCTTCCATTTTTTCTCTGAAAGTTTTGATATTTTTATGCTTTACTTTAAATCTGTGATCCATTTTGGTTAATTTTTATATATGGTGTAAATGTTTGTCTTAGGAGTTGTTTTTGTTTTGGTTATAGATGTGCTATTGCTCCAGCATCATTTGTTGATAAGACTATTTTTCCTTCATTGAATTGATTTTGAATTGTCCAGAGTCAATAGAGCATATCTGTGAGGATCTACAGTTCTGGATTCTGTAGTTTTTTTCTTTTTCCATTGATCTACGTGTCTACAGCTCCACAGTATGTGTACGTGTTAGCCGCTCAGTCATGTCCGACTCTTTGCAACCCCATGGACTGCAGCCCACCAGGCCCCTCTGTCCTTGGAATTCTCCAGGCAAGAATACTGGAGTGCACTGTCATTTACTTCTCCAGGGGAACTTCCCAACCCAGGGATCGAACCTGGGTCTCCTGCATCATAGGCAGATTCTTTACCATCTGAGCCACCAGGAAAGCCCTTATTCCTCTGCAAAACACAGCAAACAACCAAAAAAACCCCACCACTGTTTTGATTACATCAGCTATACCGTAAGCCTTGATATTGGACAGAGATTTTTTCCTACTTCATTTCTTTGTCAAGATTGTTTTAGCTGTACAGCTGTGCTTTGCTATTTTAGGTTAAGCTCTTCTATGTCTACAATGAATCCTGTTGGGTTCTGATAGGAATTGCATGAAACCTACAGATCAATTTAGGGAGAACTGCCATTTTAACTATGGTTAACTGCCATTAGCTATCCATGAATATGGTATATTTCTCTACTCATTTAGGTCTTTGATTTCTTTTCTTAATATTTTGTGATTTTCAGCACATGGATTCTGTACATGTTTTATAAAGTATATATCTAAGTACTGATATTTTATTTTGGGGGTGATTATAAATGATAGTGTACTTTTAAGTTTTTATATGTTCATTTTTAGTGATATACAAAGACATGCAACTGATTTTTCTTAGTTAAGTCTATCATGTAAACTTTCATAGATTCTTTTGGATTTATATATAGACCATTGTGTCATCTGCAAAGAGAGAAAATTTGATTTCTTCCTTTCCAATCTGTATGCCTTTTATTTATTTTTTTTCTTGCCTTACTATGGTGCCCAGAATATCAGGTACTATGTTGAATAAGAGAAGGGTAAGTGGACATCATTACCTTGCTCTTGCTCTCAGGGAAAAAACCATCTTTCACCATAAAAATGATGTTAGCTGAGACTTTTTGTAAATGTTCTTTATTAAATTGAGGCAATTCCCCTCTGTTCTTAACTTGCTGAGAGTTTTTATCAAAAATGAGTGTTGGGTTTTCTCAAATGCTTTTACTGCAACAGTCAATAAAACCACATGATTTTCTTATTTAACTGTTGATATGGTATTTTATATTGGTTGATTTTCAAATGTTGAACCAGTCATGCATATCTAGAATAAATCTCACGTGGTCATGGTAAACAATTATATTTATGCATTGATGGATTCAGTTTGTTTATATTTTGTTGAGAATTTTTCAGTCTAAGTTCACGAGACATACTAGTCCGTAGTTTTCTTTTTTTACATTTGTCTGGTTTTGATATCAGGGTAATACTGCTCATAAAATAAATTTGGAAGTGTTTATTCCTCTTCTATTTTCTGAAAGAAACTGTGCACAATTGGTGTTCTTTAAATATTTGGTATGATTTTCCAGTAAAACCTTGTGGATCTAGAACTTTCTTTTGGGGAGCTTTGTAATTATCAATCCTACAGCTGCAAATTCTGTAGTAGTGTCATCTATTCTGTGTCTTCTTTCTTCTTCATCTTTGTCAGTCTTATTAGAGGCTTGTAAACTTCACTGATCTTTTTCAAAGAGCCAATTTTTTGTTTTATTGATTTTTCTCTGATGCTCTCTTATTTTCACTTCAGGGGTTTCTGCTCTTGATTTTTATCATTTCTTTCTACTTGCTTTGGGATATACTTTCTCTTCTTTTCTAGTTTCTTATGATAGGGGCTTACTTATTGAAGACCTTCTCTCATTTTCTAAAATAAGCATTGAGTGCTATAAATTTCCCTCTCAATGCTATTTTATTAACATCCTAATATTTTTATATTTAAAAATGTTTTTCATTTTCAAAAATTTTTATTAAATATTTTAAAATTACTTTAAAATATTTTAAAATATTTTTAAATAATTTTATTTCCTTCAGGTCTTATTCTTTCACTCATGAATTACTTAAGAAATATGTTGTTTAATTTTCCTGTTGGTTTTCTATTTTAGATTGGTTTTCTATTATAGATTTCCAGTTTAATTTCATTATAGTCAGGGAACATACTGTGCATGATTACAATTCTTTTCAATATGTTAAGGTTTGTCTTATGGCCCAGAACATGGTATCTCTTGGTGAATATTCCACGGGCATTTGAAATTAAAAAATGTGTTCTACTATTGTTGGGTAGAGCGCTATATAAATTAGTTAGATGCTGTTGGTTGGTCGAGTTGTTCAGATCTTGTATACCCTTGATGATTTTCTCTTTAGTAATTCTATCAGTTGTTGAGAGAGAGGTGTTGAAGTCTTCAATTGAGGATTATATGTATTTCTTCTCTCAGCCCTATAAGTTTTTGTTTCAAGTATATTTGAAGCTTTTGTTTGGTATATGAACATTTAGAATCATATGTCTTCCTAGCAGATGGAACCTTTTATCATAATGTAATGTCTAACTTTGTGGCTAGTAATTTTCTTTGCTCTAAAGTCTACCTTATCACATATTAATATAGGTAATTCTGCCTTTTTAAAATTACTGTTTGCATGGCATATTCTTTTCCATTCTCTTTCAGCCTACTTACATCATTGGCTATAAAGTGAGTTTTTCGTAGCAGCATATAGCTGGGTAATTTTTTTATTTTAATTTGTTTTGAAGCTCTCTGTCTTTTGACTGGTATATTTGGGCCACTTACATTTAAAGTAATTATTCATATGTTAGTGGTAAGTCTGACATTTTATTATTTGTTTTCTCTTTATGTCCTCTGGTTCTCATTTATGTTTCCTTCTTCTTTTTTTGGTCATCCTATGGATTATTTGAACATTTTTTAGGACTCCACCTTAATTTATTTATATTCTCTCTTACTGTATTGCTTTCTAAAATTTTCACAGTGGTTGATTATATTACAACCTGTCATAAGTACGGGTATTTTAATACCTGTAACTGTGACAATCTACTAGTATCACCATTTAACTACTTCAAATGAAAGTATAGAAACTTTACTTCCATTAGGCTCCTTTAACTTACCTATTTTTAATTATTAATTTCTTGAGCATCATAAGTTTTGTTTCAGTCATCAAACATGATTTAAGAAGCTTATGAGGAAAACAATAATGTGAGGATTAATTTTATGTAACTGGGTCACAGTATGCCCAGATATTTGGTCAAACGTTATTCTGGGTGTTTCTGTGAGTTTATCTTTGGATGAATTTCACATTGTGTGTTAGGTAAAATGTAGATTTTATTCTGAAAGCAATGAAGAACACGGAAACATTTTGAACAAGAATTATATGAACAAACTTGCATAACAGATTGTACTGCCTTGCATTGTGCAGTTAGTGTTGACCACGATGACAGAGGAATCACAGTTAGAGTAATAAAGAGGGCTTATGAAATATGTTGGAAAAAGCTAACAGATAAGAAATTTTCATTATAGGAATGTCTTTAGTTAGGATGAACACATATACATACTCAAGTGTATGCATATGTAACTGTATAAATTCTTATTGATTTGTTATATAAATGATTTAATAATACTATATCTACCCAGTTCCATCATGATTTCAAACCTTCAGTAAAATATATGACTCACAAATCTATTGATTAATGAATTTTGAAGGATTATTAAACAAGTCCACATTTCCATTAATTTTAAGCAGTGAAAAGAGAACATAGGGAGTAGTTGAGAAAAAATTAATTCCCCAAATTAAAAAAAAACATGGAATTAGACTGAGATTTATCCAATGGATTCCCTTTAGGAACTTATGGAAAGGCCTAGAATTACAAAAAAAAAAAAAAAAAAAGTGAAAGTAGTTCTCCATGACTTCCTTTTGTCTAAAAAAGTTAAGGTGATCTCAAAATGTTGGAGAAATAAACACAAGAAACTTGAGGCTATCTATATTTTTTTAAAAGAATCAGTTACTTTAAAATTAAGGCTGTACTGAATATAATTTTTAAAAATTTTTATTAAAGTATAGCTGATTACAATATAATGTAAATTTCAGGTATTGTGTAACAGCACAATTACCTGAAACTTTTAGATGGCTTCCATATCTTGGCTGCTATAAACAATGCTACAGTGAACACTGATGTGAGTTTATCTTTTATCTTTTCAAATTATGGTTTTCTCCAGATATATGTCCATGAGTGAGACTGCAGTATCATATGGTAGCACTGTTTTAGTTTTTTAAGGAATCTCCACAATGTTCTCCATTTGTACTAATTCACATTTCCACCAACAATATAGGAGGGTTCTTTTCTCTCCACGTCTTCTCCGATATCTATTATTTGTAAACTTTTTGATGATGGCCATCCTGACTGATGTGAGATAGCTTTGAGTTACATTTCTCTAATAGTCGGTGAGGTTTAGCATCTCTTCATGTGCCTTTTGGTCATCTGTATGTTTTCTTTAAGAAATGTCTATTTAGGTCTTCTGCCCATGTTTTGATTGGGTTGTTTTTTTTTTAATTGAGCCGTATGAGCTATTTACATATTTTGGAAATAATTCCTTATCGGTCACATCATTTGCAACCCATTCTGTAGGTTGTCTTTTCATTTTATTTATGGTTTCCTTTGCTATGCAAAAGCTTTTAAAAGCTTTTAAGTTTAATTAGGTCTCATTTGTTTCTTTTTGTTTTTATTTCCATTACTCTAGGAGACAGATCTAAAAAAATATTACTACAATTCATGTTGAATTTCACATCTGAATCTATAGACTGAGTAAAACAAATTCCTCCTTTTTTATGGATGGGTCTCATCCAGTCAGTTGCAGGCCTGAATAGGACAAAAGGCTGACACTCCCCTGAGTAAGAGGGAATTCCTCCTGCCTGACTGCCCTTAACCTGAGCTATCAATTTTTTCTTGCCTTCCAACTTAAACTGAAACAGCAGTTTTTCCTGGTCTCAAGCTTGCCAGTTTTTGGACTGGAACTACACCATCAGACCTCTTGGGTCTCTTGCTTTTTGATTGTGGATCTTGGGATTTGTCAACCTCCATGATCACATGAGCCAATTCCTTTAATAAATATTCTTATATATGTATGTGTGCACATGTGCACGCACACACACACATACCCTATTGATTCTGCTTCTCTGGCGAGCCCTTACTGATACAGTTATTGTATGCACCTATATTTTTGCTTTTTCTCTGTTTAATTTTTATTGAAGTATAATTGCTTTACAATGTTTATTTCTGCTTTTTCAGTTGTTTCTCCCTTCCTGAAGCTCTAAGGTTTATTCTTTTATCATGTCCTTTCTATTTGAAAAACTTCCTTTGGTTGACCTTTAAGGGTAAACCTGCTAATGATAAATTCCTTTGTCTCTTACAAAACTTATCACGTGTGGTAACAGAAACTGACTCTCAGGCTGTATGGGGTACCTCCTTCCCTGAAGTTCCATCTAGACTTGGAGTCAGGAACAGAGGGTGCTTATAGGATTACATAGTGCCAAGGCTCAGATAGGAGAGTTTAGGGCCTGGTTGTCATCTGCACACAGGCATCTGCTGAGAGATTTTTCTTCCTGTCTGATATTTATCTTCTGGCACTGTGAGGGTGTTCCCTTGTTAACAACTATGAGGGACCTTCAGGCAGGCCTGCACTTTGCTCATGGCACACGGGAGACGTTCTCCTGCCACGACTCCAATCCCAGACGCTGGAAAAGCTGCTTCCGTGCTCCTCTCAGAAGCTCCTCTGTGGTCCTCAGGCTCATCCAGCAGCCTCTGGGCTCACTAAGCTCACAGGCAGTCAGAAGACTGCTTCAGGTCCATCTGCTCACCTTGCTAGGGATCAGGAACACCAGTCTTTGTGGACCGTTCAAAAGGGATAGAAGCCTGCAACTATTTTGTCCAAAACCAAGCGTAATCGTGGTTCTCTGTTATTTCCAATTCTCCTTGGTTCTGATAGGGGAAAGGCGTAGGGATCCTTCTCACACAGATGAAGTTATTTAAGCTCTTTTTGCTTCCCCTCTAATTCTTCCTTCTGTAGCTCAGAGTGTTCTAAAATAGTTTTAGGTACATTCTAAGCATCTTCCTATTCTTCCAAAAGGAACACACTAAATTTAGTGGAAGAACTGCCAGTGGTTGAGGGTCAGTCCCCTCTTATTCAGAAAACTGCCTCAAGTCCCAACTACAACCCCGTGTACCCCACACCTAACCTGCCAACCCCAAAACCATAACAAGACCAACAGAGAGAAGAGGATGTTCCCTCTGAAGTTAACAGTTGTTGGAAGGCTATGTCTACAACTCTCCTCTGGGGAGGAGATGTGCTTCTCTTTCCCTCCCTGTGTTAATCGGCTCGGGCTATTGTAACAACATACCGCAGACTGGCTGGCTTAACAATACAGATTTATCATCTCACAGTCCTGGAGGCCAGGAGTCCAAAACGAAGGTACTGCAGGATGGGTTCTTGCTGACAGAAGGGTCAGTTCCAGGCCTCTCCCCTCAGTTTGAAGATGGTTCCCTTCTCCCTGTGTTTTCACATCATCTTCCCTATGTGTGCACCTTTCAACCCAGATTTCCCCTTTTTATAAGGACACCGGTCACGCTGGATTAGAGTCAACCCTAATGACCTTGTTTTAATTTAATTTCCTTTGTAAAGATTTCTGTCTCCAAACAAGGTCACATCCTGAAGTACTGGGGATTAGGACTCCAGTCTACCTTTTCTCTTTGAGGGGTAAGTGTAAGTCCCTAGAGCCAAGTGATGATCGCAAAGGGGAGCTTGGTGATTTGTTCCCTGATGAAGCGGCTGATTTGTCACTGAACTTGCCGGTCTCCCTGGTGCCGCCAGAGCAGGTAAGAGACATGCAGAGGGAAGCCCCCCGCCTCCGTCTACTCCACCTCCACCTGCCTGGGCCCCAGAAGCTCTAGGTTTTCAAGAAGAATGTTAGTTGTCAGGTGGATTCTGCACATGACCTCAGGCCCCAAGAGCTGGCACACAGGTGAGAGAGGAGGATCCAACCTTGCCAGGGATAACTCAGTGCGGGAGACAGAGGCACACACAGTGGAGGAATAGAGTCTTTTGCTACCAACTTAAGGGAAGCTGGAAGACACAGCTAAGTCTCAGGGACTCCCCATGTCTATGGGACCAAAGGGAGCTCTTCATCCATCCAGGTTCTGTTAGGAGCATCTGGGACCCACAACCAGAAGAGCAATGACCTAGATGAGTGGCCTGGAGGGCTGTGGTCCATGTGGTCACAGAGGGTCGGACACGACTGAGCAACGAAGCATGCACACAGGCATCATCAGGAAGAGCCCCGCAACTTTGTCACGGCTGTAGGGCAAGGCCACCCCCCACACCTCCACAATTCCAATGGGAAATAGATATTCAACTAGCCAAAACTGAGGAAAGGGACTGGAAATAAACCAAACCATGTCAGGCTTGCTGTTCATCGAGTTGAGACTCTAAACAATCAAGTGCACATGCACACATAGCAGCCCTAAAGTATATTCCGCTCCAGTTCCTGTTGTTTCACTTGGCGTGAGACTGTGGCAGTCTCCCCTTTCACTGCGTTACAGTAAACACAACTTTTAATGACTATGGTTTCTATCAATCATCTTGTAACGTGATAATATGTATTTAACCTTTTTTTCTATTGGACATTCAGGATACAGTTTGCATTTTCGAATTATAGGTTGTCATAATCATCTTTGTACATACATCTATGTCCAATTTCTATTTCAAAGAGGAGACATTATTATCCTTACTTTTTTTCAGATGGGACGATTAATGCTATCCAATTTCAGATGTTAAGTGATTTGCCTTCATCACATGCTAAACCCAAGTCTTCTGAAAATGAATCACTGACTATATTATCAGTAAATGAAAACTCTCCTTTCTGCCTAAAGTAAAACTTGAAAAGCTATTTCATTTTCTCACCCATTTTACTCTCTATTAAGAGACTGTGTTATACTAGATAATGAGTTATGTTTTATTTATAGAATATATCCATAATATTCTGTATACATCTTAGCTAAATGTATTTTATATCAGCTGGATATTTCATTAGCAAGAGAGAAAGATGGAAAAATTCATGAATTGGAGCTTCAAATATCTGTTTTCAAAACCCATTAGAGAGAGGTAGTTTACCATCACAGTAACTGTTTGTGACCACAAATATATTATAGCACATGGGTCTGAATTTAATCTGAGTTTATCACACGGTAGAAGACAGCAGCAAAGTAGTGATGAAGAATTATGGCCTCACTATTCCTTAAATATGGTTGGAACTATGATCTGCCATTTCCATGCTGTACAAACCTGAATAAATTTTATCTCTGCACCTCTGTTCCTAGTCTATAAATTAGGAATAATCTTAGTACCTACCGCAGGGTTCATGAGAAGACTAAATGAGAAAATTCCTATAAGGTTCTTATCTTAAGGACAAAACATACTCCACAGAAAATGTTCCATGAATGTTATCTACTAATATTACTTCTTTTAGAAACCACAGGTTAACCTCCATTTAAACATAGATATTGGATTCAGGGTTATTTACCCTCTGATGTAGATACAAGAAAGTCATCAGTTTTTACCCTCAGTTCAGTTCAGTTACTCTGTCGTTTCCGACTCTTTGCAACCCCGTGAACTGCAGCACGCCAGGCCTCCCTGTCCATCACCAACTCCCGGAGTTTACTCAAACTCATGTCCGTTGAGTCGGTGATGCCATCCAACCATCTCATCCTCTGTCATCCCCTTCCCCTCCTGCCCTCAATCTTTCCCAGCATCAGGGTCTTTTCAAATGAGTCAGCTCTTCGCATGAGGTGGCCAAAGTATTACAGTTTCAGCTTCAACAATACCAACTGTATTTTTAACATGTAAATACAAATACATTAATGCATCTGCAAATATTTATAAAAATTATCATCATAATAAGTAAACAGAATTATAATAAAGGGCTTCCCTGGTGGCTCAGTTGGTAAAGGATCCACCTGCAGTACAGGAGACCTGGGTTTGATCCCTGGGTTGGGAAATCCCCTGGAGGAGGGCATGGCAACCCACTCTAATATTCTTGCCTGGAGAATCCCCATGGACAGAGGAGCCTGGTGGGCTACAGCCCACGGGGTCACAAAGAGTCAGACATGACTGAGCGACTAAGCACAGCAGATTATAATAAATGTGTCTTTTATCTTATATCCTGGTAAGTCCCTTTATGTTCTTTCACAACATGATAAATATTGACTGAGGAAAATAATGAAATTAAGTCATACACTGGGTAAACAGTAGTTAGGTTTAGCTTGAAATACAAAACTGATTACAGCAAACACACACAAGCCATTTTTGCTGGAGCTCAACATGGATCATGATATAACTTCATGAAATCAAACACTGTGTAACAGGACCAAGTGAAATCCCAACAAAGGGCCGCACGCAGCACCCCACTTCAAGCTGAAGCCTCATTACCAAAGCAAGAGCTTGCTAGAGAGGAATCTGGAGCTTTCTCCCACTTTTAGGAGGAGGATTATTCTGGCCTCCCAGGTAAATCTGTGGAGGATACCGACTTTCTACAGAAATCTTCACCGTGGAAAACAGTACACTTCACATTTTCTTTAGTTGTGTCACAGATGAGGCTACCCAAAGACCAGCAATGGGGAGGCAGCAGCCTTGCCCAAGGATATAGGATTTGTAAGACTGTGAAGAAATCTGGGCAGATTCAGGAATGTGGAAATCCCTAAGCCTCCCCCTCTGCCCAGCCCACAGGAAAGGGTGAGAGGCAAGAGGCAGGGACAGAGCTTGCCATGGCGCTGGACCTCAGAGGTAAGCCTTGTTGGTTTTGGCAATGCCCGTTCCCGTTGTTAGAACACGGCCGGCATGCTGCTGCCAACTCCCTAAAAGAATATAAGGCTTGTAGCACACAAGATGAATGTTCCTTTCCTGCATCACAGGG
Organism: Cervus canadensis; assembly: GCF_019320065.1. Lineage (NCBI taxonomy): Eukaryota > Metazoa > Chordata > Mammalia > Artiodactyla > Cervidae > Cervus > Cervus canadensis. The sequence goes on from NC_057400.1 coordinate 57,801,510, forward strand.
TGTTACAAATAAAGCTGGAGCTTTTTATATACAATCTAATAGTATGCTACTCAATGGAAAGCAGACGAAGGAGACGAAAGAAAGCCTCATTTTGCAGAGAGGAGGAAAAATGGACATCACCATCCATTTGAAACACATTTCAAAATATGTCAAGGAATGTTTGCATACTATGGAGACAGAGAATTAAGCCTACAATCCAACATACAAATTGTATGTGTGTGTGTGCATATATATATATGTGTGTGTATATATATATATATGTATATATTTTGCCTAGTATAATATAGATTAATAGCAATTTAAAAACGTATCCTGAGAAGTAACAAACAGCTCTTGGATTTTACCTGTAGGAAGAAGCATATACATTGCGGTGGCAGTTTTAAGGTGAAAGATAAGCCTTGCTCTAAATCCTTCACTTTCTAGAGCAGAAGCATTTCTCCCAGCAGGAAGTGGGGCCCCAGGCCCCCACCTACCTGTGCTGGTGTGGGTACTGGGGCTGGCTGGGGGTGGCGGCGCGGAGCTCTGGGCTGGGGATGAGGGCTGTCCATCACTCAGCTGCTTGACTCGCTTGCGGTGAGACTTGCCATTGTAATGGACCTGGGCCTGGGCTTCAGAGTTCAGCTGAATGTTGCACACCTCACAGAAGGAGAAGAGAATCTTCTTTTTCTCTTTACTCAGCTGGTCCTCAGGCCTGTCGTTCTTTATCCCCTTTTCTTCAAAGCCCCTTAGAAAAGTTGCCATATTCATAATTCCATCTTCAGAGTAGTTGTCAGGGCTTAAGGAATACTTCATACCTTAAAAAAAGTACAAGTGCTTGTAAAATATATGCCTTTTTCTTTTCTAGTATGATTATGATTAGCTTTCATGGTATGGCTTAAGCTAAAGTCTCCCAGCTACTCAGGCGTTATGCTTGGGAAAAAATCACCCAAAGCACTTAGCTGAGCAGACATGATCTGTGACATGTGCTCCCTCTATCCGGAGCCTTTTCCACTCCATCCTTGTCTCCTTCTCCCATCACCTCTCTATTCTTTTGCCCTGTTAACTCCTGCCTACCCTGAGACCTTAGCTGGTGCATTACTCCCTCCAGGAAAGTTTTCCCTGGAAATAAGCAGATTCCTGTCTACATGCTGACACAGTGCTAAGTGACCTCCTTTCAGCACACCTCTCACCCCGTGCACTGCATATGTGTGTGTGCACTTATTTGGTTTATGTTTGTTTCCCCAACAGAGTGTGAACTCTGGTGGTGGGGAGCATAAACCTCATTTCTGGATATCCCTTGGGCCTAGAACTGCATCTTTCACATAACAGACATTCAAATATCTGTTTAAGGAAAGGATAAAGGATGCTATGAATCCATACTGTCAGAAAGGATATGTGTAGACACAGAGGTATATATAATACACACACACACCCCTCCACACCTGCTGACAAATAAATGCTCTTACTTGGGGAGGAGGTGAACAGCAAAGACTAAAACACATTATGTCTGGAACTTACATTGGGTTGTATTCCAAAAGCCCCTTTATAAGTCAGCCAGTGAGAATTTGAACATATCCTCTCATAGATGTAGTGAAGCAAATTGTTTTTAGGTGTCCAGATTAGCCCATAAACATCAATTTAGGCTTTGATGAGGCTGAAATGCAGAACATCTGAAATACAAAATAATAGGAATACGATATATGGTAATCCAATAATTGAAAGATAGAAAAAAGTAAAACAGACTAAGATAAAATTTGGTTTAAGTGCTGATTTTCATTTATCTAGATAAGGATAAAATGATAAATTATAATCTAAGTAAAGATTTTAAAGGAGCCTTTCCAGTACCTGAAGAACCTTGGGCAATGAAGATAGCCTTGGCTTTTTATTTTGTTCAGTTCCACTATAACATATCCTTTTTCATTTTTAGTTAAGACCAATATTACCAGTGTTTTGTACATATCGGTGTGACTATTACAATGTTCTTGGTTCTCAACTAGAATAAAGATAAACATATTCTCATAGAGGAAAGAGGAGAATGATATTCAAAGAATATTTGGGCAAAAACTAAAGAAAAGGGATATCCATGAAAAAGATTTGGCTGAGGTGGACCTTAGTGTGCCATGAGGGATGAAGTGTTCAGACAAAGGGAGGATCGTAGCTTGTGAGGGAGTCTGCCTGTGGGAAAAACTCCAAGATACTGGTCTGAGCAGCTGATTGATCCAATTTGGCTTGCAGCTCTAGGGAGAAGCAACTAAAGACTAGTCCAAATTTGGAGCACTCACCAGTTAAATGTTCAAAATTCAGAAAATAAATTACAGTACAGGGTATGACCATAGCGATATTGATTTCATGTATACAGTATGCCAAGAACTTCTTTACACTAACACACCTTTTTGTAAACTGCCATATGCATTATACCATATGCCAAACCATAACCTTCACAGAACTGTTAGAATGTTACTAATTTTGATGTGTCAGACCTCATTGGTTCATAAATACTTTACCCTGGTGCCACCAATTTAAGGAACTCTTTATTTCACAAAACTTTCTAAATGAATCAATTCCTTTCAGCTCTTCAAATAGACCATTTTCTTCCTGAAAACCTATTCAGACTACACAAAAAACAGGTTTAAGCAATTCCTATAACTGAGTTACAAAACATAATTCTGTTACAATTGAAATGTGATTTGAACTGCCCATATATCAATATTTTTTGCTTTAGTCCCTAATCGAAAATGCTATGGTGTCACAAAGCCCTTTTCCACATAAACCTTTAGAAAATATTAGTGCCATAAAAGTTATGTTCAAACATATTACTTTGTACTCTGTCCTAAAATATTAAAATTTATCATAAAAATTACTGAACTAAATGATAAAAAGAATAATTTTGAAAATAAACTTGTCATTAAAATATTATGCCTTGCTTAAAAAACTAATCTATTGTAAAACATAAGGAAAACCAATAACTTTTAACTTTGCAAAGTGAGGTCAGGCATCATCTCACTGAATCATTGAAATCTAAGTATTAAATTTCACCTCAAGCAATGAATATCCTTAACTCAGCTGAGTAATGATGACACTTCCATCTGAAAGTTTAACTTATCTGGAGGTCTGTGGACTTGCCCATGTTCCTAATTAACGTATGGTATTTCACAGAAACAGAATTTACATCATATGCTCCCTTTTAAATTTGAAATCTAAAAAATGACTTCTTTGTATTATAAAAGATATAGTCAGCTTACCAATGCTTTCTGATAGTCATTTGTCCTAGAAATAAGTTATACTTTAGATTTATTTACCTGTTTTAAGTGGTTAAGAAAGGTACCTTTAAAATGAAATAAATAGCTATTCTAGAATTCCCTTGCAACCTCTGCATAATGCCAGAACCTTCATAACTTTGATCCCTATTTTACTTTCTCGTTTACAGACGATCTCCCAAGCCTCCAACACCGTGTCTGTGGGCCACCCTAGGGAGGACACGATGCCTGCGGGTAGGGTGTGCATTCTGTCCACCAAGTCCCAATTGATTAGTCCTGTGCTGGCTTCAGCACACTTCCTCCCCCTTAGGAGAAAAAGAAGTTCAGCCCCTGTTAACAGCCACGTGCAATCAGAACATATTTAATTCCAGAGGTTTGGGGAAAAGGATCTAGAGGTAGTATTGAAGCAAGATATCAGAATCTCAGCATCTACTTTTGGTCTGAGATGAGACAATTTCTAAGCTACGTGTGGTGAAAACATTTATAATGTCATCCTTTTGGCTAAGGGGAAGGTAATAGTTTAAGAAAAGAAAAAAAAAATCCCACTTCTATTTTGAAGTGTTTTTATCAGACTATCTTAAATTACATGTTTCACTTGCATAGGGGAGAAGGACCTTGAGAGGTATCCAATTTTAAACAGAGCTGTGGGCAGTGCTCTGCTCTGGATAGTTTGGTTACATGAAGGTAAGAGAGGTCAAGACAATCATAGCAAGTATTCTATGTCTTTTTTGTACTATTTTATCAGGTTAGATGACCAAGCATTTAACATCCATGACAGAATAAGATATTTTGGTACAGGTCAAGGAATAAGAAAGTTGTTCCTTGAGTTACTGCTTTGGGGAAAAGACAGGATGGGATAGTCGTGTGCATGCTCAGTTGCTTTAGTCGTGTCCGACTCTTTGCAGCCTTATGGACTGTGGCCCACCAGGCTCCTCTGTCCATGGAATTTCCAAGCAAGATCACTGGAGCGGGTTGTCCTTTCTTCCTCCAGGGGATCTTCTCAACCCAGGGATCAAACCCATGCCTCCTGCGTCTCCTGCACTGCAGGCGGATTCTTTGCCACTGAGCCATCATGGAAGCCCTGATGGGATAGTCAGTAACTATCTAAAAGTGAAGTGAAGTGAAATGAAGTCACTCAGTCGTGTCCAACTCTTTGCGACCTCATGGACTGTAGCCTACCAGGCTCCTCCGTCCATGGCATTTTCCAGAATACTGCAGTGGGTTGCCATTAGAGTGATTTTTAATAACCAAGATGCAACGTGTCAGGAAATTTTATACTAACAACTTTCTCTAAAATTGGCCCTGACCTGTGTAGCTATCCAATTATCTTATGTAATAAATTTAAACAAAAAGCAACTGATTCAGAGGTAAAGATTGGAAGCCACAGGAAGAATGTAAATGTATCTTACCTTAGAAACAAGAATGGTCTGAGATTGCTGAATTTCAAATTGTACTATACTGTTACACTACACTGAACTGGGGATCATTTCAGGTTCATAAACTCATCTTTAGGGAAAGTACTGCTCTTGTCATGAATATTTTATGGAGAGACCACACTTCTTTGGAAGGGTAGGATTACCACAAAAGGAAAACATTGTTCCACCGTGAGTCTTACTACAAGATTGATGAGAGCAGGAAGTAGACACAGCCTGTGACTGCCTCTGGGCCTAGGGGACAGGGGACCTGTATGCAGGTATGAGAAACTTATTTCAGGTATTCCATTTGTGGGGAGGTAAACTGATTCCTGAGACAGAGACCAGCCTGAGACTGGGCAGAGAAGGCTGAACAAGAGAGAATGCCTATGGAGGGCTTTGGTCTGTGAACTCAGAGAATTTTAACATCCAGGAACAACTGTCAGATTCTCTATCTGTGTTGCCTTTTTTAAAAAAATTTCTGAAGTCATCATGCAAACATCACAGCTGATGAGGAAATTGTGTGAGAGTTTGGAATGACACCTGAGGTTAAAGACATCCATGGGAGAACAGCAGCAAGGGGTTTAAGGATGTCAGTGACTGGCAAAAGAATGATGCATGGTCTAGAACCAAACAACTAGTTAAGATGTCAATTAACCACTAGCTTGGGCTATCTCAGGGATTCAAAAAAATCATGCAAGAAGGGCAAGCTGGTAAAATACTGGAATTCTTACCCCAAGGAGAGTAGAGATTTGAACTATTTTGGATAAGCTAACGTGAAGGGTAAATAGACTGGGGCATTTGAGTTACCTAAAGATAAGTAAAACAAGGTTGGTTTATGCTCATTCATTATTTCTATATCTTAAACCAGCTAGAAGGCTAGCACTTAGAAGATGCTCCATAAATGTTTAGTAAAACAAAATAGTTGCTATAATTAATTCAGCTGAAGTACAACTTCAAAAAAGACCTGCTAGTTAAATTGGTCTTGGCTTTCAGAAGACCCCATAGTTGTATGTCTATGTAGATCAATGTCTTCACTGACACCTTTAATCTTCTGAGTGGTTCAAGTTACCATTATGCACAAATAGTATCATAACGTCAATAATGAGAACAAGGAATGTATTTTACTCTTAGTGCCAGAAGATCAATTCCAAATATATATATTTACATTTCAAATAAAACTAGAATTGAAAATATCCTTATATGTTTAGTACACTGAGATTCTATCAGAAGTAAAAATGCATGTTTCTTATTGCAAGAATAATAAGTTACAATAATTAGTGTTAATTATGAAATTGTTATTTTATACAAAAATAATTACTGAAATATTTCAATCAGTTAAATAGAGAAATTGACTGACAACTAAATCCAGCACTAGTTCTACAACAATAGACAGAATATGTACTTATTTTGAGGTATAAATATTTATTATCTGATAAGTCAAATAATGATAGATCACATCATGATTCTAAACTTTGTAGAATTATGTGCTATATTTGCTTTCATGATGTTAAACCAATCATCTTTAAGCATAATATTTAGTTTTTATTTATTTAATTCCATTTGGGAATGAATCATTTTGGGAAAAGATCCTACTTGGGATTCTTCTCACTTTCTGAGAATAATGCAAAAGGCCAGCATTGTTACCTCAAAATTATTACCTCAAGGAGACAGTAATTAAATAATACTTAATTTATTATATGATGGGCTTCCCTGATAGCTCAGTTGGGAAAGAATCCATCCAAAATGCAGGAGAACCTGGTTCAATTCCTGAGTTGGGAAGATCTGCTGGAGAAGGGATAGGCTACCCACTCCTGTATTCTTGGGCTTCCCTTGTGGCTCAGCTGGCAAAGAATCTGCCTGCATTGCGGGAGACCTGGGTTCGAACTCTAGGTTGGAGAGATCAAAATTATTACCTCAAAGAGATAGTAGTTCAATAATACTCAAATTTATTATATGATACAATTTTCTGCTTCCATATCTCAAAAGTCATTTTGAATGATGGTAGTGGGCCTTAACTTTAGGCAAATATTGATTTTAACATTTGTTTTTTGGTGATGCACCAACACAAGAGAAGTCTCTACACATGGACATCACCAGATGGCCAACACTAAAATCAGATTGAATATATTCTTTGCAGCCAAAGATGGAGAAGCTCTATACAGTCAGCAAAAACAAGACCAGGAGCTGACTGTGGCTCAGATCATGAACTCCTTGTTGTCAAATTCAGACTTAAATTGAATAAAGTGGGAAAACCACTAGACCATTCAGGAATGACCTAAATCAAATCCCTTATGATTAAACAGTGGAAGTGAGAAATAGATTCAAGGGATTAGATCTGATAGACAGAGTGCTTAAAGAACTATGGACGAAGGTTCATGACATTGTACAGGAGACAGGGATCAAGACCATCCCCAAGAAAAAGAAATGAAAAAAGGTAAAATGGCTGTCTGAGAAGACCTTACAAATAGCTGTGAAAAGAAGAGAAACAAAAAGCAAAGGAGAAAAGGAAAGATATAAGCATCTGAATGCAGAGTTCCAAAGAATAGCAAGGAGAGATAAGAATGCCTTCCTCAACAATCAAAGCAAAGAAATAGAGGAAAACAATAGAATGGAAAAGACTAGAGGTCTCGTCAAAAAAATTAGAGATACCAAGGGAACATTTCATGCAAAGATGGGCTCAGTAAAGGACAGAAATGGTATGGACCTAACAGAAGCAAAAGATATTAAGAAGAGGTGGCAAGAATACACAGAAGAACTGTACAAAAAAGATCTTCACGACCCAGATAATCATGATGGTGTGGTCACTCACACTCACCTAGAGCCAGACATCCTGGAATGTGAAGTCAAGTGGGCCTTAGGAAGCATCACTACAAACAAAGCTATTGGAGGTGATGGAATTCCAGTTGAGCTATTTCAATCCTAACAGATGATGCTGTGAAAGCGCTGCACTCAATATCTCAGCAAAATTAGAAAACTCAGCAGTGGCCACAGGACTGAAAAAGGTCAGTTTTCATTTCAATCCCAAAGAAAGGCAATCCCAAAGAATGCTCAAACTACCACACAATTGCACTCATCTCACATGCTAGTAAAGTAATGCTCAAAATTCTCCAAGCCAGGTTTCAGCAATATGTGAACTGTGAACTTCCAGATGTTCAAGCTGATTTTAGAAAAAGCAGAGGAACCAGAGATCAAATTGCCAAATCCACTGGATCATCGAAAAAGCAAGAGAGTTCCAGAAAAACATCTATTTCTGCTTTATTGACTATGCCAAAGCCTTTGACTGTGTGGATCACAACAAACTGTGGAAAATTCTTCAAGAGATGCGAATACCGGAACACCTGACCTGCCTCTTGAGAAATCTGTATGCAGGTCAAGAAGCAACAATTAGAATGAGGCATGGAACAACAGACTGGTTTCAGATAGGAAAAGGAGTATATGTCAAGGCTGTATATTGTCACCCTGCTTATTTAACTTATATGCAGAGTACATCATGAGAAACGCTGGGCTGGAGGAAGCACAAGTTGGAATCAAGATTGCCGGAAGAAATATCAATAACCTCAGATATGCAGATGACACCACCCTTATGGCAGAAAGTGAAGAAGAACTAAAGATCCTCTTGATGAAAGTGAAAGAGGAGAGTGAAAAAGTTGGCTTAAAGCTCTACATTCAGAAAACCAAGATCATGGCATCTGGTCTCATCACTTCATGGCAAATACATGGGGAAACAATGGCTGACTTTATTTTTCGGGGCTCCAAAATCACTGCAGATGGTGATTGCAACCATGAAATTAAAAGACGCTTACTCCTTGAAAGGAAAGTTATGACCAACCTAGATAGCATATTAAAAAGCAGAAACATCACTTTGCCAACAAAAGTCCGTCTAGTCAAGGCTATGGTTTTTCCAGTGGTCATGTATGGATGTGAGAGTTGGACGGTGAAGAAAGCTGAGCACAGAAGAATTGATGCTTTTGAACTGCGGTGTTGGAGAAGACTCTTGAGAGTCCCTTGGACTGCAAGGAGATCCACCCAGTCCATCCTAAAGGAGATCAGTCCTGGGTGTTCATTGGAAGGACTGATGTTGAAGCTGAAACTCCAATACTTTGGCCACCTGATGTGAAGAGCTGACTCACTGGAAAAGACCCTGATGCTGGGAAAGATTGAGGGCAGGAGGAGAAGGGGATGACAGAGGATGAGATGGTTGGATGTCATCACTGACTCAATGGACATGAGTTTGGGTGAACTCCGGGAGTTGCTGATGGACAGGAAGGCCTGGCGTGCTGCAGTTCATGGGGTCACAGGGAGTCGGACATGACTGAGCGACTGAACTGAACTGATGCACCAGAAGGTATACATATCAAGCCCTAGAGACAGAAATACTTATTGACTTGGCTACACAGTCTTTATAGTGAGAAAGCCTGGATTCCATTCTCTCTTTGCCTGGTCTGAGACAGCAACAGAACACAGGAGAGGGAACTTCAAATCATGATGACCTGGACAAAGGCAGACTCTGCAGCCCCACTTCTACCGTAAACACTTTCCTGAGCAGTCCTTAGGATCATTCCAGCAGCTCAACATCTGAGTCTGTGCATGAAGCTGGAAGCAGCTCTCCTGGCTCCTTGAGATTCTTGCCAACACTCCTTCCAGGCATGGAAGGGAATGCAAGCAATTCAAGAGATGCCCACATGAGTCAGACCTGCCCACCATGAAAGGAATATTATCTCCACTCATTGAACTCTCAGGTCATCTTAAAAAGCTTACAAACAACCAGTGGTAGTCTCTGGCTTTTGCCACATGGGAGGGTGTAGAGTAAAGGCTCAGACGGTAAAGCATCTGCCTGTAGTGCGGGAGACCCGGGTTTGATCCCTGGGTTGGGAAGATCCCCTGGAGAGGGAAATGGCGACCCACTCGAGTACTCTTGCCTGGAAAATTCCACGGACTGAGGAGCCTGGTAGGGTATAGTCCATGGGGTCGCAAAGAGTCGGACACAACTCAGCGACTTCACAGAGTAAAACTAAAGGGATCACATAACACACGGTAGTTTCTTTCCAGTCATAATCTCTATACATACTATCTAGACACTGTTATACTTATTGCACTGTTCACCCATTAAAAGTAAGTTACATCAATTCTAAAAATTTTGGAAAATACAAAGATCAGAAAAGACTCGGAGAAAATCTTCCACACTCCTGTCATTCAAAGTGAACTACCTTTGCTGTTTATTTCTAGCCTTTTAAAACGCATATATTGGTTTCAAAGAGCTATGGTTGGATAACAGACACTTGGTAAGAGTTCAAATATATAAATATATTAGAAGCTGAGCTCTTAGATTGACTATATTTACCTACATATTGATTAACAAAGAGTTAAATTCTCCCCCTCTGGTGCAGAGAAGAGAAACAGTGCAGTTAACATCTTTAGTGGGGAGCTGCCCTGGTCCACGCAGTCTGAGGGGAGGTAATGTCTGAGGTAAGAACTAAAGGACAAACAGGAGTAAATGGAAGAACATTCCAGATAAAGGAGATCACAAGAGCAAAGGTCAAGGAGGAGGAGGAAATACGGCAGGTCTGACAAACTGAAGGCAGCCCAGTCCATCCAGAGCAGAAAGAGCGAGAGGGAATGGAATGAGCTAAGCTGGGGCCAGGTAATGAGAACCCTTGCAACCAAAGAGAGGCGCTGGTCTAGGGAATGGGCAGAGCATTTTAAACTAGACGACTGGGATGAACAGGTTTGACTTGTGAGAAGATCACTTGGCCTTCAGAGTGGATAAAAGATGTGGTGCAAAGTAAGGAGGTGGTCACATGAATATGGATACATTCAGAAATCATTCAAGCAAGAGAAAATGGTTGGTGGATACTGATGGTGACCTCAGAGGGGAAAAGTGGATAGATTCAAAAACCTTGAGGAAAAAAAAATCAAGAGGACCTAGTGATTGCTTAAATGGGACTGGGGAAAGAGAGAGGGATTGGTGCCAAGGATAACTCCGTGGTTCTAAACCCTGATCTGTATTAAAAATATCTGGTTCAAAATAGCATTCTGTATTAAAAATATCTTGTTCAAAATAGCCTTCAGTTTAGTTCACTCACTCAGTTGTGTCCAACTCTTTGCAACCCCATGAACTACAGCACACTGGCTTCCATGTCCATCACCAACTCCCAGAGCTTGCTCAAACTCATGTCCATCAAGTCAGTGATGCCAACCAACCATCTCATCCTCTGTCATCCTCTTCTCCTCCTGCCTTCAATCTTTCCCAGCATTGGGGTCTTTTCCAACGAGTCAGTACTTTGCATCAGGAGGCCCAAGTATTAGTTTCAGCTTCAGCATCAGTCCTTCCAGTGAATATTCAGGACTGATTTCCTTTATAATTGACTTGTTGGATATCCAAGGGACTCTCAAGAGTCTTCTCCAACACCACAGTTCAAAAGCATCAATTTTTGGCACTCAGCTTTCTTTATAGTCCAACTCTCACATCCATACATGGACTACTGGAAAGACCATAGCTTTGACTAGATGGACCTTTGTTGGCAAATTTCCAAGAAGCAAATGTCTTTTAATTTCAGGGCTGCAGTCACCATCTGCAGTGATTTTGGCGCCCAAATAGTTTCTCACTGTTTCTGTTGTTTCCCCTTATATTTGCCATGAAGTGACGGGACCAGATGCCATAATCTTAGTTTTCTGAATGGTGAGTTTTAAGCAAACATTTTTCACTCTCCTCTTTCACTTTCATCAAGAGGATCTTTAGTTCTCCTTCACTTTCTGCCATAAGGGTGGTGTCATCTGCATATCTGAGGTTATTGATATTTCTCCCGGCAATCTTGATTCCAGCTTGTGATTCATCCAGCCCAACATTCTGCATGATGTACTCTGCATATAAGTTAAATAAGCAGGGTGACAATATACAGCCTGGATGAATTCCTTTTCCTATTTGGAACCAGTCTGTTGTTCCATGTCCAGTTCTAACTGTTGCTTCTTGACTTGCATACAGGTTTCTCAGGAGCAGGTCAGGTGTTCTGGTATTCACATGTCTTGAAGAATTTCCCACAGTTTATTGTGATCCACACAGTCAAAGGCTTTAGTTTAGAAAATAAAGCAGAAGTAGATATTTTTCTGGAACGCTCTTGCTTTTTCTATGATCTAACGGATGTTGGCAATTTGATCTCTGCCTGTTCTAAATCCAGCTTGAACATCTGGAAGTTCACGGTTCAGGTACTATTGAAGCCTGGCTGGGAGTATTTTGAGCATTACTTTGCTATTGCTAGCATGTGCGATGAGTGCAATTGTGTGATAGTTTGAACATTCTTTGGCATTGCCTTTCTTTGGGATTGGAATGAAAAGTGACCTTTTTCAGTCCTGTGGCCATTGCTGAGTTTTCCAAATTTGCTGGCATATTGAGTGCAGCACTTAAATAGCATCATCTTTTAGGAAGATCCTTAACTTACTGCTCCTATGGACAAACTGAATCTATAGCTACATATGGGACAATTTCCTCTGAAAATAATCTTATCAGCAGAGCAACCCCTTCATATTGGGCAAACAAGAGGAAAAGGATAACAAAACAAATAGAAACAGTGGAGATTCAGTCTGGTTACAGGTGGGTACAGCAATGTACGATGAAGAGGGAACTCAAAACCCAGAGCAGGGAGTGAAAGATTCATACCCCATATCAGGCACTCCAACTTTTAGGGTCAGCATTTGATAGACAAGCCTCCAAAACATCTGGCTTTGAAGACCAATGGGGCTCACACCTAAGAGACTTAAGGAGCTATGGCAAACTGAGGAACTTCTCCTAAAGGGCTCCCACACAGGCTGGTACAACTACTTTGGAAAACTGGTAGTATCTACTAAAGCTGGGCATAAGCATAGTCTAAGATGCAGCAATTCTACTTGAAGGTATATATCTAACAGAAATATACAGATATGTTCACCAAATGTACAATATTCATTAAAATGTTCCTAGAAGCACTATTCATAATAGGCCCAAACTTATAAAGTATACAAATGCTCATCAAGAGTAAAATGAGTAAATACATTATATTACATTAATTCCCATGAAGGAATGTGCTGTACTTAGTCATTTAGTCATGTCTGACTCTTTGCAACCCCATGGACTGTAGCCCACCAGCCTCCTCCACCCATGAGGATTCTCCAGGCAAGAATCCTGGAGTGAGTTTCCATGCCTTCCTCCAGGAGATCTTCCCAACCCAGGGGTGGGACCCATGTCTCCCTCATTGCAGGTGGATTCTTTATCATCTGAGCCACCAGGGAAGCTTGGGGAATATATTAGTTCCCACAAAGGAATAACATATGGCAATAAGAATTTATGATTTACAACTACATGCAACAAGAAGGATGTATCTCAATATGATAATGAGCAAAGGAAGCCAGATCAAAAGTCTAACTAGTATGATTTCATCTCTTTATATGAAGTATAAAACCATGTAGAACTAATCCATGCTAGAAGTCAAGGCAGTCATCACTTTGGAGGTGTTGGTGGTGATGAGGAAGGAGGTGAATGACTTAAAGTGAATACAAAATGGACCAATGGTGTTCTGTCTTTACACAGGTGTGTATATATAAATTCATCAAACTGTACATTTATAATATGTTCTGAGTTGTATATCTACTTTAGTTAATGCTTTTAAAGGTAATGTGATCAACACAGAATATTTGAGAAATAACAGAAAAAGAAGGAAAATTAAATTTCCCTCACACCCAGCACCAGAGATTTGCATTTTAGAGTACACTTTCCTAGATTTTAAAAATTGTAACTATGTATTTATAAAAACCTGATTACTGTACACAATTTATAACTTGCTTTTCCACTTAACACATCATGAATATTTCCTCTGCATTAAATATTTATCTTTAATATCAGTCCTGATGACAGCAAAATATTCCCCCTACAGAGATAATTTAGCCAAACTGGAGTCTCATTCCTGGGATATGAGGACAAGAGTATGACCAGGGAATCTAAAGTACCCCTAAGGCCTTTGTAGCCATTTCTTGCAAACACTTTCAAATTCTAGGGAATTAAGGATCACTGGAACCATTTCATTTCCCCTGGAACCTATGGATGGTGGTATGACAGTGTTTTTTTCACTTTTGTTTTTTTTTACTATGCTAAACATGGCTAGAAAGGATTTTTTTTTTTAATTTGTGTCTTTATGCATATCTGTGGTTATTCCCTTAGGATAAATTCTAGGAAGCAGAGTTCCCAAGTCCACTTTTGATATGTATTGCCAATTTGACTTCTAAATAAGCTTTACCAATCCAAACTTCTCTCAGTACTGCATGACAACGTCTATTTCCCTGCACCCTTACCAGCACTGAGAAGGCTGTTTAAACAACTTTAGTCCATTTGACAAGCACAGCATGTTCTCAAATGCACTTATGATTGCTAGCATAATTGGGCAGTTTTTCATACACATATTAACCACGTGTTATAGCTTTTATTTGTAAATTTCTTATTCATGACCTTTCCTTGTTTCTTTTTCAATGGAAGTTCATTGCTTTTAAAAGATATTCTTATATATGAAACAAACTAACTCTCATATATTGCAAATACTTTTCCATTTAACTTACCTTTTTATTTGGACTATGATGATTTTCAAATGTACTTAAGCTTTGACTTTTCATGTCATCAAATCTACTCATCTTTTCATTTATGATCACTGCCTTTTGCTTAGAAAAATCCTTCCTAGGCCAATGTTACAGAAGTTCTTAATCTTTAAAAATAATTTTGTAGGTGTCATCATTTTAAACAGGATACATAAAAGAAGAAAGAATAAAAGAAGCCTAAAAACCAGTACAATTTCTCTTAAAATAGTTAAGGGCATATGTGACAACTGTGTCAATGGCTGTGGCCACTATTAGGTGGTTACATTGAAAGTCAAGGAAGAGAAGGAGGTAAAGCGAGAAAGGTTCTTGCTAGACATCAGTAAAACATTTGTTCCTAAAGACCTTGGTGATGAACCATGCTTCTCTTCAACTTGTTGAGGGACTGGGCTCTGTCTTGGAGACCACTCCACTGTAATCTTACCAGAGGCAGGAGGGCAGCTGCCCAGCTTTCCTTTCTTGCTCTGACTCTAGAGAAGTAGAACACACATCCAGTAAACAACCTCCATCCAGCTTTACCAAACCAATTCTCTTTTCAAGAGAGATGTGTTCCAATGATTGTTCTGAAAGCCAAAAGATGTACAGCTGTTGAAACCCTGAACAACTGTCAGATAAAGGAATGGTGCTATCATTAATGCACTGGGCAAAGCTTAGGTATCATTTTTAATTTCAAAAAGTCAAAAAAGTTGTATTAATTGTGCAGCAAATGCAGCTTTCACATCCATGAGTACTCAAAATTAGAGAGAATATAAACTTTACTAAGATTCCAACCCTGATGATTGCTTTTTCACATCAGAAAGTATAACTTTTGACAATAATGTGATTTTCATTTTTGTCTTCTGATATAATATTTTAAAATTTAGTCTGGAATATTTGAAAATTCAATTCTCTATGTGTGTATATATATATACACACACACATACATGCATAAGCAATCATTAATATGGAGACATTGGTGAGTTTGAAGCTAGTACCTTCTCTGAGTAATTGTATCTGGTCTTTTGACAGGTTCTTATCTTGCCCTTGTAGCTAACCTATTACAAGCTACTGCCACTAATAGGGAACAAAGATAGATTTAGACAAGGGATTGTGTTGTATCAGGCCAAAGCACCCAGCAAACATAATAGACTTAAGAGCAACATGAAAAGAAAACAGCAATCCCAAAGCTCCATTAAGAACTGAGAACACCAGATCAAGATTCAGAGCTGATAGCTTCGGTGGGTGTGATATGGCTGCCAGGAAGTGACCTTGCAAGCCCTGCTGGAGAAATTAATCCCAAAGGTACCATAGGAAGAAGATGACCCAATTACTGAGAAGAAAGTCAGGTTTATAAAAGACCATGATGAGAAGAACAGGCCACAAAGACTCAAATACCAGAGCAATCGAAAGCGTCAGAATTTGATTGTGAGAGTCAAAGCCAGAAACTGCTCCTAAGTGAAAAGAAAAAAACGTCTTGTTGAAAAGTCAGTGTCCTGACGTTGCTAGGAGCAAGACCAGCTCTTCAGGTTTCAAATGGAATAGGAATATCCAGGTTCATAACGTTATCACCCCATTGTTAGTTGGAATTGATATAAAACAGAGAAGGCAGGTAAAGATGACCTAGAAAAGAAATGTGCAGGATAAGAGTCTGATGGCAAGAATGTTGATTTTGCTTGAACTTTTAATTTATTGTCACTCTACCTGTTCTTTTCATATTGATTTTCTTTTAAATGGTCTTTTGCCCTTTTAAAATTGATTTTTTACAGTGTTTCTTTGCCAAATATCTCCACTGCTTCTTATGTTACATTTGATGACATTTAAAATCTTTATATTCTCCCTTTCCCCCTGAAAGAAAGGGTAGCTTTGACTTAATTCTATTCTAAGGAAAAACTAGAAAAATAGTGAAAACCAAATTTATTAGTTGCCCCCAAGAGTAATTGTTAATTTTACTCTATAAAATGTGCATGCAGTACATTCCCCAAACTATTTTTAGATGGAGTTTTTAAATTGAAGGATAATTGCTTTACAATATTGTGTTGGTTTCCACCATACATCAACATGAATCAGCCAAAGGTATACACATGTTCTCTCCCTCATGAGCCTCCCTCCCATCTCCCACCCCATCCCACCCCTCTAGGTTGTCAGAGTACTGGTTTGAGCTTCCTAAGTCATATAACAAATTCCCACTGGGTATCTATTTTACATATGGTAGTGTATATGTTTCCATGCTACTCTCTCCAGTCACCCCACTCTCTTCTTTCCCTTTCCGTGTCCATAAGCCTGTTCTCTATGTCCGTATCTCCACTGCTGACCTCCCAAGAGGTTCATTAGTACCATCTTTCTAGATTCCATATATATGTTTCAAATATGATGCTTGTTTTTCTTTTTCTGACTTACTTCACTCTGTATAATAGGTTCTAGGTTCATTCACCTCATCAGAACTGACTCAAGTGCATTCCTTGCTTCCCTGGTGGCTCAGAGGTTAAAGCGTCTGCCTCCAATGCAGGAGACCCAGGTTTGGTCCCTGGGTCGGGAAGATCCCCTGGAGAAGGAAATGGCAACCTACGCCAGTATGCTTGCCTGAAGAATCCCATGGACAGAGGAGCCTGGTAGGCTGCAGTCCACGGGGTCGCAGAGAGTCAGACATGACTGGGCGACTTCACTTTCTTTTCACTTTTCAATATTCCATTGTATATATGTAGCAGAGCTTCTTTATCCATTCATCTGTCAATGGGCATCTAGGCTGCTTCCACGTCCTCGCTGTTGTAAACAGTGCTGCAGGGGACACTGGGGTACATGTGTCTTTTTCAATTACAGTTTCCCTCAGGGTATATGCCCAGTAGTGGGAATGTGGGGTCACGTGGTAGATTTATTCCTAGTTTTTTAAGGAATTCTCCATAGTGGCTGTATCAATTGACATTCCCACCAACAGTGCAAGAGGGTTCCCTTTTCTCCACACCCTCTCCAGCATTTATTGTTTGTAGATTTTGGTGACGGTCATCCCGATGGTGTTAGGTGGTATCTCATTGTAGTTTGGATTTGCATTTCTCTAATAATGAAAATGATGTTAAAGCATCTTTTCATGTGTTTGTTAGCCATCTGTATGTCTTCTTTGGAGAAATGTCTGTTTAGGTCTTCTGCCCACTTTTTGATTGGGTTGTTTGTTTTTCTGGTATTGAGTTACATGAGCTGCTTCCATATTTTGGAAATTATTCCTTTGTCAGTTATTCCATTTGATATTATTTTCTCTCATTCGGAGGATTGTCTTTTCACCTTGTTTATGGTTTCCTCTGCTGTGCAAAACTTTTAAATTTAATTAGGTACCACTTGTTTATTTTTGTTTTCATCTCCATTACTCTAGGAGATAGGTCATAGAGAATCTTGCTGTGATTTATGTCATGAAGTGTTCTGCCTATGTTTTCCTCTAAGAGTTCTATAGTTCTGGTCTTACATTTAGCTCTTTAATCCATTTTGAGTTTATCTTTGTGTATGGTGTTAGGAAGTGTTCTAATTTTATTCTTTCACATGTAGCTGTCTAGTTTTCCCAGCACCACTTATTTAAGAGAATATCTTTTCTTCATTGTATATTTTTGCCTACTTTGTCAAAGATAAGATGCCCATAGGTGCGTGGATTTATCTCTGGGCTTTATTTCTTGTTTCATTGATCTATATTTCTGTTTCTGTGCCAGTATGATACTGTCTTGATGATTGCAGCAGGACGGATTCTTAATTTCAACGTTATGAAGTTGTTAAAATCACTCTGATTGACAACCAGAAAAGACTCAAAAAAGAACAGCCAGCATTGAATTTAATACACTTTTATACTCAAATACACTTTTATTTACTGGTGACTACATCAGATTGTAGACCAACTTCATGTTTTCAAATTACATACATGAGTACTAGGTATTTTTTATTTATAAGTATCTGACATTCTGGGGCAATGCAGGGTAGGAACCAACTACCTGGGCTAGATGAGAATTGCTCATCTGAATTCTTGGAGCACTATGTTCACATCAACAAGTGAAATTCATATGGTATTACACAAATAAGTCATATTAAGGGAGTAGTATAAATATTTTGAAAGGCAGCATCCAATAATCCTCATAAATGTCTGTCTGTTGAAAGATGCATTGGAGCATCTAATAAGCTCTTTCTTTCTTCTCTCACCTCAATGACGCAGTTGAGGAATGTAAGATATACTAAAACAGAAAGCATATTCACAGTATGGTGGAACCGTTTTAAAAGGACTCATGCCAAACATACAAGAAAGTACGCCTTTTCGGTGATAGGAAGAGGGGAAATAGACACAAAAGAAATAAATACAAGAAAGGAGCCTCTCGGGATCCAGGGATAAATATTATATGCAGTGACTTGAGGGTGATTAATTCAACTCTCTACATCTGAGTTTGGAATAAAGATAAAAACCAATTTTCTTCTTGAAACCACTCCATGATGATAAATAAAGTAGTATTATGCCTCATGACAATAAGATCATATAAATAAAATTCTCAAGTAGCTGAAAGCAGGGCATTCAAAAGCTTAGTCTGATTATGAGCAGAGAAAGAAAAGTCCTTGTAGGACTGCTAATTCTAGATCTAAGCTCCTCCCATGCTTACACTGACTGAACAAAATTGAAAAGTCAATATTTGTCTTTGAAGATTTCCTCTCTTTTGCCTTTTATAAACTGTTTTTCTAGGATTCTTATACTTCATTTTGCATCCTCATGCAAGCCTTCCCTTGAATTAATTCTAAGTTGCTATTGGATAAAAAAGATGTATTTGTCAAAAAGAAATGAATCTCTAATCACTATGTTTAATGCAGCCTAACATTAAAAACACCTGGGGAGTGTGTTTCAAAATCCCTGTGTCCAAGTTCTATCCCTGTAGACTCTAATTCAATAAATTTGGCATTTGTATAACTGGCAGAATGAGGAAGAGAGAAATAAAGTATTTCTTGGAATACTAAGAAACTTACGTGTTCAGCTGGTCCTGAGCATTTATACAAGGATGTCTCCCCCACTTCAGAGTCCCATGACACCAGGTATAAAGCCTTCTTTTTTTATAAATGTTTTTTTTTTGGGGGGGGGGTGGCTTTTTACTTTTTCTAATTTATTTTTTAATTGGAGTATAATAGCTTTACAAGGCTGTGTTAATTTCTGCTGTAAGTAATGTGAATCAGCTATAAGTATACATATATCCGCTCCCTCTTGAGCCTTGCTCCCACTCCACCCCACATCCTACCCCTCGAGGTCATCACAGAACACGGAGTTGAACGCCCTGTGTTACAGCAGCTTCCCACTAGCTATCCGTTTTACACACGGTAGTGTACATATGTTAGTGCTACTCTCTTCATTCGTCCCACTCTCTCCTTCCACTCTTCCCCCATGGATTTCTAAGCCACTTACGTACAAGGAACCGGAGACCAGTACCACTTTCTGTTGCACCATTCCCCTGTTTCTCAACCTAACAATTGCTCCCAGCATCGTGTGGAAGAAAGGGACGGCTCCATCAGTCACTTGATAGTTGAGTGACCTTGAGAAACCACTGACCTGCCTGGGCATCAAATTCCTCTTCTGTAAACGGAGGAGAATGAACTAGATGGCCTCTAAAATGTCTCCCTCTTCTAAAATCCAAAACTTTACACAACTTCATCTTGGCTACTGCTGTTTACTCTTCTTTAAAAGGGAAATTATAATGTCCAACTGAAGTTACTGGCAATACTGAATTGCCTTGGGAAAAATGATGTGCTCTGATCCTTCCGACCTGCAGCTCATCCTTCATGGAGAAGCCAAGCGAGGCTCTCAGTTCTGGGTATCACAGAGAGCCTATTCCCTCTCTTCTCACTTGGTGATTGAGTGGGAGGCAGCCGGCAATATTTCAAAATGCAAACTGACATTTAATTATACAAAAATCCCCTTTCACAATCCCTTGTTTTGCCAGGCCGACTCTGATATATTTGAACGTTTTTCCTTTTTTGTCGACTCCTAGTTTTCTAGTTCATATGGAGAACAAATGAGCCTCGAACACTAGATTTATAGTCTTGTTAATACTTCTTCTACCTCTTAGAATCTTTAGGTGACACTGTTATTTACAAAATGAAGTTTCTTACTGAGACTTACTTGAATCCCTGACATCTATAATGACATTTTCAAAATCTGGACATTTCCCGATATTTGCATCAAAAATAGAGTATTTGTAAAAATGTCACTTAAAAGTTTAAATGGAGATTCTTGCAGAAAGTAGATAAAAATGGACTTTTCTGTTTTAATTAATTAAACATTGAAATGACTCAGCTTAGAGATAAGCCAGGGCCAGGACTACAGTGAGGTTGGAATGAGGCACTTGACTCAGATGTTGAATTTAAGGAGGCATAAAAAAACTGAGTAATCAACATAAACAACATTTTAATGCAATATTTTAGGTCAGTAACATTGCCATGGCAAGCCATATTAGACCCAGATGCAGAAGGAAATATCACGATACTGATCTTTATTTAAAATTTTGGTATTTTGTTAACTGTGTATTTTTTAAATTAACTTTGATTTTTTTGAAATGTTAAAATAAAATATTTATCTTGATTGCTGAACTTCTGGCATCCCCTTAAAACTTAAAGTCTGTATCCAAGGCGAGTGTCCTCTTCACTGTACCTTAGTCCTGCCCTAGACTAACTTACCTTCTGTTATAAGCCACACACCAACATTACTGCATCTTGTTCTTAGTAAAGAGGGAGTCCTACAACTCTAATTATTTCTATCATAGTTACTATTTGTGTGTCTGCCTTTACCAAGTGGTTAATGCCATTTTAATAATTTATTCTAAGCAGTGAATGGAGAAGTAGGCAACTTTCTTTCTACATAAGACAAAAATGAAACCCTGAAAGATGCAAATAACCTAACAAGGGATATAATGCAATTAATAGGTGAAAATGTTTACACCATATGCACACATGCACACTGGACAGCTTGTTAAATGAGATGGTGGGGAGGGGGTGGTAAAAAAAAAAATAAAGGAGGAAGAAATACAGGAAAGAAGATAGGAAGATGAAAACACATCCCAGAAAGTTTCAAATTTCAGTTTCTGTAAGACTCATCTGGCAAATTTGCTTAAAAATGTAGATTCTCCGGCTGAGTCCCATCGACATAAATCAAATAAGGCCTGGGGCATGTCCCAGAATCTGCATTTTTAAGTGATTCTGATGCAGGTATTCTAAGGACCACGTGTTGAGAAACACTGATCGGGAGCTCCCACTTTAGCAGAAACTAGGCTATGGATCTGGAACACATTTTCTCAATGCCAAGCCTCCTCCTCCACCAATAACGACCACCCCAGGGACACTGAACTTGTACCAAGGAATCCAGCTACAGCATAAGAGTTGGTGGTCAACAGCCACAATGGCAGGCAACTGGGGTGGATGATAAGGTGGAAAGAAAGAGTGGCAGAAATGTTGGGGGTGGGGAGGGGGGGAGAACAATTCAGAAAATAGGAAGAAAGTAGTGTTTTGCACATGTGATGGTTTTACTTTCCATTTTAAAACTCAAAATGAGAAGTGTAACCATTATGTCAATGCTAGCTATCATACGAGCAAATCACATAATATATTTATAGGTACAACAATAACTTAGTTTGATGAGGGAAGAACAAAATCTTGGATTGAACCTGTTTTCTAGTTTAAGCCCACATCTCTGGATTTATCTCCATTCTGCCTTTCTGTGCCTTCTGTCTCTGATCCTGAACTCAAGCTGTTCTTACTGGGCCAGTCTTCAGTTTTTATAATTGCAAGTCAGAAGAAACTTGAAATCCTCTCCCCAGAGAAATCACTCTGGTTAACTCGATTACTGTTGTCAGTCGCTCAGTCGTGTCCGACTCCTTGTCACCCCATGGACAGCAGCATGCCAGGCTTCCCTGATCTTCATCATTTTCTGGAGCTTGCTCAACTCAATACCATCCTCTAAGTGACACCTCACCATCATGCCCACCCAATCTTCACTTGCGTTTACACAGTTAACTAGACGATACTTACTATTTACACACCCAGGCCTGTGTTGTTTGGTCTAAAAATGTATCTAGGCCATGGCTCAATTTGTAAACAGATTTTCAATTTCTGGAGGTGTCTAAAATTTATAAAACCTCATTACAAAAACTGTATTACCTAATAAAATGCTGTATACCATGAAAAGGGTCAATGAGCATATATTGAAGAGAATGCTAATAAAATAGCTGCATATTCGTAGGTCAATAGCTCTGAAATGCTGTCATACACCTACCACTGAAGTGAGTTTTTCTCCCCAAAAGAATATACCTCTAATATTTAATAACTATCAGATTCTCAGTATTTCTCTAGATCTGTTGGGAGTAGGGGTGGAGGAGAGAGGTATAAGCCATTGTCTTAAGAAATTTAAAATTGTATGGAGGGGAAAACTCCAACACACTCTGTCTATAATTTTAGGCCAAGATATTAATATTTTGAATCTGCAATCAGAATAGAGGAAAGAAGGATCAAACTGACTTCAAGTTTTCTTGGATGAGATGGAAATGCCACTAGTCAGGATCTGATCAGATGTAAAGGAGAAAAAAATGGCATAAAACAAGAGAGAAGTGAAGGGTAAAGATACAGCCAAGATAAGAGTCATGAAAGCATGTAATGGAAAGATTACATTTGGAGAGGGCTTTTAAAAAGAAAATGAATGAGAGAATAAAGAATAAGAGGGAATAGTTATAGATCTCACATCAAAAGATTCTAAGGAAGGAGGAGGCCATTAGGGGCAATTGAAATGTTTTGTAGAAAGGAGAGACTTGAATGACTTTTAAGATAGAATACAAAGAACCTATAGTTGAAAAAGAGAAAGGTAACTATGGCAGTGAGTTCCTAGAAGGAGGTAGAGATGGGACGTAGAATATAGTGGATGAGAAAGTTACACATGCATGCTCAGTTGCTAAGTCATGTCTGACTCTTTGCAACCCCATGGACTGCAGGCCGCCAAGCTCCTCTGTCCATGGGATTCTCAGGCAAGAGTACTGGAGTGGGTTGCCATGCCCTTCTCCAGAGAAACCTATAGAGGAAAGAAAAGCTCTCTGAAGGAAGATGTGGATACAAAGAACTGCTGGAAAAAGCTGGGAGACACAGGAGGGACTTCATCCCAGATGGTTTCCATCATTTTTCAATGTGTGGAAGGTAAGATCCCGTTTCTACAGGCAAAAGGGAGTGGGGGTAGATAAGAACGTTGTGATTAACTGTGGTGGTGAGTTTTATAAGGTGTTGGTGTATTTTCACTATCTATGATTGCACTATGGTGTGTGTGCTAAATCTTATGTAGAGTATTCATATATAGGGAAAATATAAATCTTGTATAAAGCTACAGCTACTCTTTCAAGATTAGAAAGTGCAGCTAATTTTAAAAGTTTAGATATGTTTAACTATCTAGAAGAAAATTCCAGTTTTCCTTTTATCATTTTTTATATCCTATGAGTCAACCAATTTCAATTTTTTTCTAATTTGGATTGTTATTACATAATGTTTTGAAATGAAAGAGCAGTGGTGACAGCAACTTGATTGACAGAGCTTAGTAAGTGACACATAAATTTTGTAAATAATATCAAAAGAGCTAACATTAACTCCCTGCTAAAAATAACTATAAAATGTGGGGCAATTCCTAATTTAACTGAAAATATCTATGACCTTCCATATATGAGGAAGCTATTCAACAACTATATAGTAGTCAGAAGTGTCTCCAGGCATAAAGGTAAATTTTAGATTTGAATCAAAGAACAGACTACTATAGGCCATGCTGACTTATCTCCCTGTTTTCCCCCATGAAACTGAAGCTATGAAGGGTCTAACTCAGCTATCCTTCCTGGTGGTATAAGGAAATCCACTCACAAAGCAGGGGGGGGAAACTAATTTTAAGTTTTGAAGGGCATGCATTCTTATACCTATCTTGAGGTAATTTGTAGTAAATTTCTAAATATGTATTGGTCAACTAGGAATTGAACTTCCTAGTACCTCTTTTACCATCCTTAAAGGATTGCTTTACTACATATTTCATATGTATTATGAGTTTCAGGAATAACATCCAGGCTGCCTCTATTTCAGTGAAGTGAGAGATAAACGATGCCTTGCTCATTATGTTTGGAATTAGTCATTGATCTGCCTGAAGCATAAAAACTTATTTTGTCATCATGCTGGGCTGCTACTTTACCAATAAAGCTTCATTTTTTTCCCCCAATTATTTTTATTAGTTGGAGGCTAATTACTTTACAATGTTGTAGTGGTTTTTGCCATACATTGACATGAATCAGCCATGGATTTACATGTGTTCCCCATCCTGAACCCCCCTCCCACCTCCATCCCCATCCCATCCCTCTGGGTCATCCCAGTGCACCAGCCCCGAGCACTTGTCTCATGCATCCAACCTGTACTAGCGATCTGTTTCACACTTACAATAAAGCTTCAATTATCACAAACTTCATAACTGCTCCAAGAAATGAAGAGGATTTTACCCACTTGAGGTTTTTAATTTACTCATCAAGAGATGACTTATGCAAAACCTTCTGACAATCTAGAGATGACCTGAGCATTCACCTTTTAAAAAAATTTTAGAAGCTCCCCTGGCTCCTAGATGAGGGAGCCATTGCCCTGGTGAACATCACAGTTTTATCCAGGGGCTATTTTCATTTCTTAGTACTGAAAATGCCACGTCTTCTCTGCCATTGGCCCCCTCTCCTTTGCATACATGCATGATGATGAGGTCTCACCTTTGGGCACACTGCACCACCCTTCCCCTTCCTAACAGCAGCACACCGTTCATACCCCACACGAGGGAAAACTGCCTTGGAGCAACTGACTAAGAGGAATATTAAGCCAAAATTGTCCTTGTCCCCATCTTGTGGGGAAGGGGAACAGCTTGCCTCAATAATTGAATTAATTGAAGATTAAATAATTGAAGACTAATTAATTGAAGATTCATTTATTAATTAAAGATACAAACAGTGGCTAGTATTGCCTTTGAGCAGGCTGACTAGCTTTTGAGTCACTTATTTAGCCAAAATACAAAAGATTTGAAATTGGGTAAAAAAAAAAAAATGCTGATCTAGAAAATGGAAAAAAAGATAACACCAGACACTGTCATTCAAAATCTCCATTCCTGTTATCTGCCCAGACCGAACAGAGTAGGGGGAGCATGCTGATACAGAAAGCCAAAAGGAATTGAGCTTCAGGAGTTGCTTGTATATTTTTGAGATTAGTCCTTTGTTGCTTCATTTGCTATAGTTTCCTATTTCATTTGCTATAGTTTCCTTTGTAGTGCAAAAGCTTTTAAGTTTCATTAGGTCCCATTTGTTTAGTTTTGCTTTTATTTCCAATATTCTGGGAGGTGGGTCATAGAGGATCCTGCTGTGATTTATGTCGGAGAGTGTTTTGCCTATGTTCTCCTCTAAGAGTTTTATAGTTTCTGTTCTTACATTTAGATCTTTAATCCATTTTGAGTTTATTTTTGTGTATGGTGTTAGAAAGTGTTCTAGTTTCATTCTTTTACAAGTGGTTGACCAGTTTTCCCAGCACCACTTGTTAAAGAGGTTGTCTTTTTTCCATTGTATATCCTTGCCTCCTTTGTCAAAGATAAGGTGTCCATAGGTTCGTGGATTTATCTCTGGGCTTTCTATTCTGTTCCATTGATCTATATTTCTGTCTTTGTGCCAGTACCATACTGTCTTGATGACTGTGGCTTTGTAGTAGAGTCTGAAGTCAGGCAGGTTGATTCCTCCAGTTCCATTCTTCTTTCTCAAGATTACTTTGGCTATTCGAGGTTTTTTGTATTTCCATACAAATTGTGAAATTCTTTGGTCTAGTTCTGTGAAAAATACCGTTGGTAGCTTGATAGGGATTGCATTGAATCTATAGATTGCTTTGGGTAGAATAGCCATTTTGCATGTCTTGGCTTTTGTAGATAATCTCACAATGAACATGGAGGTGCAGATATCTTTTCAAACTACTGTCTTGATTTCCTTCAGATAAATATGCAGAGAAATATGGTCGTTTCTACCCTGACCTTTTTGAGGAAACTCCGTACCTGTGAAAATAAGTGAAGGTGGTCAAGTGGTACCAACTTCTAATTATAAATATGTCAATCATGGGGATGTACATCATGATGACCATGGTTAATAATATTGTACATTTCAAAGTTGCTAACAGAGTAAATCTGAAAAGTTCTCTTCGTGAGAAAAAATATTGTATCTATGAGTGGTGATGAGTGATAATCAGACTTACTATGGAGATCATTTAATAATAGTTACAAATATTAAATGATCATGTTATACCTCTGAAATTAATGGAGGACATCAATCACATATCAATAAAAACAGAAATAAGACAACAACCAAAGTAGAGATCCATATATGTTTTCTAAAAATCCTTGAGGGCTATGTAATTTCAGAGTCCACAGCAAGCCCCAAATTTTCCTTCATTTTTCCACCACCTCCAACATCACTTTGCTTTACAATTTAAACTGTAACCACCACTTGCTTTCTCTCTCCTTCCAGCTTACTCCCTTTCTCTCGATTCTTAGCTGCCTGACTCAGGGTGAAAAGTGTATTTTCCATTTGAAATTGGGGGAGAAGGAACCCTGGGAGGGCCAGTGGAGAATAAAGACTGAACATCCTCTCTTAGACCATTAGGTTATGATTGCCCAGCAGGAAACTTAATTCTACCCAAATGGTTCAAGTCAGTTCAGTCACTCAGTCGTGTCTGACTCTTTGCGACCCCATGAACCGCAGCACGCCAGGCCTCCCTGTTCATCATCAAGTCCCGGAGTTTACTCAAACTCATGTCCATCGAGTTGGTGATGCCATCCAGCCATCTCATCCTCTGTCGTCCCCTTCTCCTCCTGTCCCCAATCCCTCCCAGCATCAGGGTCTTCTCCAATGAGTCAACTCTTTGCATGAGGTGGCCAAAGTATTGGAGTTTCAGCATCAGTCCTTCCAATGAACACCCAGGACTGATCTCCTTTAGGAAGGACTGGTTAGATCTCCTTGCAGTCCAAAGGACTCTCAAGAGTCTTCTCCAATACCACAGTTCAAAAGCATCCATTCTTCGGTGCTCAGCTTTCTTCACTGTCCAACTCTCACATTCATACGTGACCACTGGAAAAACCGTAGCCTTAACTAGACAGACCTTTGTTGGCAAAGCAATGTCTCTGCTTTTTAATATGCTACCTAGGTTGGTCATAACTTTCCTTCCAAGGAGTCAGCGTCTTTTAATTTCATGGCAGCAATCACCATCTGCAGTGATTTTGGAGCCCAGAAAAATAAAGTCAGCCACTATTTCCACTCTTTCCCCATCTATTTCTCATGATGGACCAGATGCCATGATCTTAGTTTTCTGAATGTTGAACTTTAAGCCAGCTTTTTCACTCTCCTCTTTCACTTTCATCAAGAGGCTTTTTAGTTCCTCTTCACTTTCTGCCATAAGATATCTGAGGTTATTAATATTTCTCCCGGCAATCTTGATTCCAGCTTGTGCTTCATCCAGCCCAGAGTTTCTCATGATCTACTCTGTGTATAAGTTAAATAAGCAGGGTGACAATATACAGCCTTGACGTTCTCCTTTTCCTATTTAGAACCAGTCTGTTGTTCCATGTCCAGTTCTAACTGTTTCAAAGAGATGATAATAAATGATTAGATACTAGACACACTTGTGTGAGTAGGTTCAGGGGAATTAAGGGATGGTGGGGCACCCCAGCACAGCAGTTACCCTCCTTGGAGCTGTGGGCGCAGTTGCAGCTGGAGGGGGAGTGAAGGCTGCCTGGCAGGAGCAGTAACCAAGGAAATTCCTAGTTGCTGGTGGAGACACCAGGTTGGGGCCAAGAGATGTGAGGAGGATGGAGCAGCCACTGTTCTGGGGTTCTGCCTCCAGGGGACGAGCAGTCAGAATACCGCGGCTGATGCTCCTGGCAGGGTCATCCTCACCAGGCCCAGAGCAGGGGGCACAGGGAGGTGAGGGCAGATGGAATAACTGGCCCCAACGCCTCCCACCTCTCATCAACATCTATGCTCAACCACAAATCCTGGCCACCTTGGTCATGACGAACGTTCTCCTGTGAATCCTTGTTCTTTTCCTCCATTCACTTCCTGCAATCCTTGGTCCAGATCTCAGTCTAGGCTGGAAGTCAAGCACTGAGGCAGTGCCTCTGAAGGGGGTATGGAGGTGGTGTGTGGGCAGCCTGCCCCGTGGAGCGGATGTGACGGTCACCGCCTCCTGCCCCACCAGGGGTAGGGTTCCAGCAGGCAGAGGTCAGGGAACCCCAAGTAGTGCTTTTCTATAACAACAGGAGTTCATGTGGCCCTGAATCAACTCCTTTGTCCTCTAAGGTTGGGGGACAGAGCTTAGAGCTCAGACAGTGCAGACCTTTCATTAAGATCAGGAGAAGTCAAGCCTGGGGCTCACGGGAGCTTCAAGCTCACAGCAGACCCGGCTTGGGGTTCACATCCACATTCTCATCTTACTGCATGTGCTGAGATTTGATGGTGCTGGTTTGGGTACCCCAAGCATCATTCACAGTAATATTTTTGTAGAAAAAACATTTCTGGTTCAAAGCAAATGACATTTTGGGATCACCTCCAGGTAGATGTGAAGTTGACTGTCATGTGCTCTAAAATAAACAGGATGAAAAATTTAATCTGAAACAGGAAAGAAATGAAGGAAAATTGTTTAGCATTATTGAATCTGTTTATGTGCCAAATCCTACTTTAAAAAATTTTCAAGTAGGCTCAAATTAACTAAAACTTGATTCCTGAAACGCATGAATTTTACTTAAAAACATTCACTTTGAAATTTAAAATCTCTCTTCTTTCATTGTGTTTGTCTCAAATGTTCTGATATTTCACATTAAAGAAAACTCTAGCTCCAGCCCTCGCAGCTTTTTCTGAAGCATCACAGGCGACCCTGAACCAGCTTTCACTGTTAAAGCACAGAGATGCTGTCTTCAGCCTCAGCTTTTCCCAAAGGGCATCATGTGAATTCCATCAGGCATGTCCTAACACCAGAAACCTCCATTAGCATCTACACCAGCTGTGTTCTCCACCTCTGAAATCCTTTAGATTTTTTCCTTGTCTTATTCTGTCTTGTTTTTAAACTTTGATGATCTTATGCTACATGAAATCCTCAACTTCCCTGATAGCTCAGTTGGTAAAGAATCTGCCTGCAATGCAGGAAATCCTGGGTCAGGATGATCTGCTAGAGAAGGGAAAGGATACCCATTCCAGTTTTCTGGTCTGGAGATTTCCATGGATTGTATAGTCCATGGAGTCGCAAAGAGTTGGATTTGACTGAGCAACTCACTTTCACTTTACTTTTCTCTTAGGTCTTCAATGACTACTTCTCGGATCATGACCAGACCCCCTTTCCCATCCTTTCAGTTAAACCCTATCATCAAACCAAAGCAGAATTGCCATTGTCCAGATTTTGTCCACCCTACACCCCTCATTCCTCATGCCTCCTCCATCTCCTGGAAGCCTCAGCAAGCAATGTTTTCTCCTTATTCACATATTTCTCATACTGCTCTGTGCTGCAGTTATTTGTGTCGATTTCTTTTCTCTTAGGTGACTTCGAGTTCTGTGGACGATGATATGATATCACATTCTTCTTCCACTGTTGCTCTGTGGGATGCTGGCTCACATGTATTGGGTTGGCCACAAAGTTCATTCGGGTTTTTCATATTAGGGAAAACCAGTAGTAAATGTTTATGAAAACTCTTGCTAAGTAATCCAGTGAATTAGAAAATTATTGGTTTCCCCTTTGCCTCTAACTAAGTCTTTTAGAGAGCATCACCAACTCAGTGGACTTGAATTTGAGCAAACTCCAGGAGATAGGGAAGGTCAGGGAAGCCTGGTCCTTGGGATCGCAGAGTCAGACACAACTTATCGAATGAACACAACTAAGTCTTAGCTGTGTTTGGACTTTCCCAGATGCCACTAGAGGTAAAGAACCCGCCTGCCAATGCAGGAGACACAAGACATGTGGATTTGACCCCTGGGTTGGAAGATCCCCTGGAGAAGAAAATGGCAACCCACTCCAGTATTCTTGCCTGGAGACTCCCTTGGACAGGGGAACTTGATGGGCGACAATCCACAGAGTTGCAAAGAGTCAGACACGACTGAGTTCACACACACACACACACACACACAGCTGTGATTATCACCCTGGCCACCTTGCTACCAGATCACTTGTACCCATACAGCCGAGAAATGCTGTGTTTAGAGACTGTGACTATGGCCTTGAGCTGAGCTGGGAAACAAAGTGAAGACGCTTAGAGCTGCCTCACTCGGCTGACAAGATCTGGGAGGATCTTCTAGTTATTGATGGTCCCTGCATTGCCCTCATAGTGCATGACTCCCCAGAAAGAGTCATTGCTAAAATGGGACATGAAAAATGATCCTTCCATTCGGTGAACTCCAATGCACCCATCAGCCATGACGATGGTCATTTATGTGTGATGACACACATATTGCAGGGCTGTTTTTTGTAAGTGAGAACATGTGACCAGAAAAAGAGGCCATTACACAAGAATTATTCTCTAGGCTGCATGTTAAATCCAAGGTCAAATTACAGTTTGATTGACTATTTCATAGCAATTGCAGCATTTTTAAAAAGTGACACAATTATTTAGGCAGAGTGATGTAGAGGATTGATAAATCCAATATGCAATTTGGGGGAAGAAAGAAAAGGAGGAAAATCTCTCTTTCTCTCTAATTCAGAAGTGAATTAGAAACAGCAGTAATATTTGAGTATGACTGCCCCTCCCCTGGTTGCCTCTCATGGTGCCTGTGCGTGTGTGCTAAGCTGCTTCAGTCATGTCAGACTCTTTGTGATCCCATGGACTGTAGCCCACCAGGCTCCTCTGTCCATGGAATTCTCCAGGGAGGAATACTGGAGGGGGTTGCTGTGCCCTCCTCCAGGGGTTCTTTCCGACCTGGGGACCGAACCCACATCTCTTACATCTCCTGCATTGACAGACAATTTCTTTACCTGTCACTCATGGTAGGAAAAACAAGTAGTAATTTTACATGGAATTTTAAAACAAGCTTATACCTTATGATCCACAAATGGTATCATGATTCGGATATACCTTTGGGGAAGCCTCGAGTTCTATGTCCAACACAGTGATCACTCTTGCTGTGTGGCCACTAAGCACGTAAAAACATGGCCCGTCCAAACTGAGAGCTGCTGTGAATATAAAGCACACACTGGACTTTGAAGACATTGTATGAAGAAAAAAAATGAAGAGAGTAAAATATCTCATTCATTCTTTTTTATCTTACTGCCTTTGAGAGTCAAATATCTCATTCATTCTTTTTTATATTATTGCCTTTGAAATTATAATATTGGGGATACATTGGTTTAAATAAAACATATTATTAATATTAATTCTACCTATTTCTTCTTACTTTATTAATGTGGCTCACAATTTATTTCTGTTGGCCTGAACCACGAGCTCTTCATTTAAACTACCCCCAACAGACAATTCTTCATCTTATTGAATTATAACTATATACACATATATGTGTATATGTGTATCAGTTCAGTTCAGTAGCTCAGTCGAGTCCGACTCTTTGTGACCCTATGAATTGCAGCACGCCAGGCCTCCCTGTCCATCACCAACTCCCAGAGTTTACTCAAACTCATGTCCATCGAGTCGGTGATGCCATCCAGCCATCCCATCCTCTGTCGTCCCCTTCTCCTCCTGCCCCCAATCCCTCCCAGCATCAGGGTCTTTTCCAACGAGTCAACTCTTTGCATGAGGTGACCAAAGTATTGGAGTTTCAGCTTCAGCATCAGTCCTTTCAATGAACACACAGGACTCATCTCCCTTAGGATGGACTGGTTGGATCTCCTTGCAGTCCAAGGGACTCTCAAGAGTCTTCTCCAACACCACAGTTCAAAAGTATCCATTCTTTGGCGCTCAGCTTTCTTCACAGTCCAGCTCTCACATTCACACATTACCACTGGAAAAACCATAGCCTTGACCAGATGGACCTTTGTTGACAAAGTAATGTCTCTGCTTTTTAATATGCTCTCTAGATTGGTCATAACTTTCCTTCTAAGGAGTCAGCGTCTTTTAATTTCATGGCTGCAATCACCATCTGCAGTGATTTTGGAGCCCAGAAAAATAAAGTCTGACACTGTTTCCACTTTTTCCCCATCTATTTCTCATGAAGTGATGGGACCAGATGCCATGATCTTAGTTTTCTGAATGTTCAGCTTGAAGCCAACTTTTTCACTCTCCTCTTTCACTTTCATCAAGAGGCTTTTTAGATCCTCTTCACTTTCTGCCATAAGGATGGTGTCATCTGCATATCTGAGGTTATTGATATTTCTCCTGGCAATCTTGATTCCAGTTTGTGCTTCATCCAGCCCAGCGTTTTGCATGATGTACTCTGTGTATAAATTAAATAAGCAGGGTGACAATAAACAGCCTTGACATACTCCTTTTCCTATTTGGAACCAGTCTTTTGTTCCATGTCCAGTCCTAACTGTTGCTTCCTGACCTGCATATAGGTTTCTCAAGAGGCAGGTCAGGTGGTCTGGTATGCCCATCTCTTTCAGAATTTTCCACAGTTTATTGTGATCCACACAGTCAAAGGCTTTGGCACAGTCAATAAAGCAGAAATAGATATTTCTCTGGAATTTTCTTGATTTTTCAATGATCCAGCGAATGTTGACAATTTGATCTCTGGTTCCTCTGCCTTTTCTAAAACCAGCTTGAACATCTGGAAGTTTGTGCTTCACGTATTGCTGAAACCTGGCTTGGAGAATTTTGAGCATTACTTTGCTAGCGTGTGAGATGAGTGCAATTATGTGGTAGTTTGAGCATTCTTTGGCATTACCCTTCTTTGGGATTAGAATGAAAACTGACCTTTTCCAGTCCTGTGACCACTGCTGAGTTTTCCAAATTTGCTGGCATACTGAGTGCAGCACTTTCACAGCATCATCTTCCAGGATTTGAAATAGCTCAACTGGAATTCCATCACCTCTTTGTTCATCACTAGCTTTGTTCATAGTGATGCTTTCTAAGGCCCACTTGACTTCACATTCCAGGATGTCTGGCTCTAGGTGAGTGATCACACCATCGTGATTATCTGGGTCATGAAGATCTTTTTTGTACAGTCCTTCTGTGTCTGTGTGTATACACCTAGACATATACAGTGTGTATATGTAGTATTATTAAGGCATGTTTATACACTTAGACATATACAATGTATGTATGTAAATTGTTAATATTGATTGTTAAGGTGATATACATATATGAAATCTCTGAGGTGGAAAAACAAAACCCTAAAAGATAACAATATGGATTTCCCTGGCAGTCCAATGGTTAGGACTTCACACTTCTGCTGCTGTGGGGAAGGGTCGATGCCTGGTCAGGGAACTAAGATTCCACAAGCCACACAGCACTGTCAATGTTTTTAAACAAATAAAAATAAAAGATAACAATTAAAAAAAAACAGAACAAAAGCCCCATATAACAAAAGCTAGAAGGTATAATTTTTCCTTTGACAAGAAGAGGTGTTGTCAGAAAGTAAAACTCACTAATAACCATTCTGAAATTATCTTTTAGTGGTTAGAGAAAAAACGTGAAAAGAAGAAAGCTCTGGTTGTAAAGGCAATGGGTTTCTCTACGTCTTCGTGAGCTGTTCTCCACCACACACCCTACCAGCGTGTACTGTTACTCCACGGGCTTTAGAGACCACCACTTAGCTGGACTGAGCTGCTTGGCTTGTGGAAAATAAGATGAACAGTCTAAGACAGAGCCTCAAACGTCACTCTGGTTCCAGAAATCTGTCCTACTGTCTGTCACTCACTGTTGCCAGTCTAGAGACACAAACCAGGAGGCTTCTGCTCCATCTAGTAGTGGAGTCATTCAGCCGAGAGGTGACGCTTTTTCAGCATCCAAACAGTGCATGCTAAGACACTTCAGTCGTGTCGGATTCTTCGTGATCCCATGGACTACAGTCCACCAGGCTCCTCTGTTCTTCTTTCCCAGGCAAGAATACTGGAGTGAGTTGCCATTTCCTTCTCTTCCCGACCCAGGGATAGAAACTGCATCTCCTGTGGCTCCTGCATTGCAGGTGGACTCTTTGGAAACTGCTGAGAGGGAATAATCAGAGGCGCCACAGTTAAACTTTGCTGGTGTCACAGAGGTTTTTTTCCTGATGGTACGACTAGTAATCAAGGGTGTTTTAATAGCTTGTTAGATGTGAGACTCTGCAATGTCTTCTCAAATTACCAAGACACAACTTTCAACCTCTACCGTAAGCAGAGTATATAAGTCTGCTGAGAGCTGAAATATTTCGAAGGTCTTCCCATCTCTGCCTGGAAAAAGTACTCACCCGCCTGGCTCCTACTCAAATGTCACTTCCTTTGTAACATGAAGCAACCCAGAAAACCAAGGCTTTCTTCCAGCCTTTCCCACCCATAGTCCTCAAACAGAGCACCAGCATTCCACAGCATAGCATTGCTTCAAGGGCAAGTCTTATTTTAGTATGGAGATATTCCTCGTTCTCAGAGTTTGGAGCTTTCTCAATATTTAGATACAATAGAATTCTGTGGGTTTTTTATTAATTGGAAAGTAAATAAAGTAAAAATGGGTAAGGGGATCAGAACACGTGGAGGAAACTTTTACATCATATAGCATCTCAGTTCACTTCAGTTCAGTTGCTCAGTCATGTCCAACTCTCTGCAACCCCATGAATCGCAGCACGCCGGGCCTCCCTGTCCATCACCAACACCCGGAGTTTACTCAAACTCACGTCCATCGAGTCGGTGATGCCATCCAGCCATCTCATTCTCTGTCATCCCCTTCTCCTCCTGCCCCCAATCCCTCCCAGCATCAGGGTCTTTTCCAATGAGTCAACTCTTCGCATATAACATTTAGAAAAGGTTATTTCTTTTTGTTTTAGGTCTATTAAGAGAGAAATAGGAGAACCTGCTGTCATGCCTTGAGAAATTATAGTCACTAACAAAACAAAGATAAATTAAGAGCTAAAGCCAGAAGTTTACAGTGTGGCATATTTTAAGGCAATTGCTTGCAAGCACCTTATGAAAAGTGAAAATGTTAGTCACTCATTAGTGTCAGACTCTTTGCGACCCCATAGACTATAGCCCGCCAGGCTCCTCTATCCATGGAATCATCTAGACGAGAATACTGGAGTAGGTTGCTATGGCCTCCTTCAGGAAATCTTCCTGATCCAAGGACTGAAACTGAGTCTCCTGCACTGCAGGCAGATTATTACTCTCTGAGCCACCAGGGAAGCCTGAGCAGCTTATGTGTGTGTGTGTGTGTGTGTGTGTCAGTCACTCGGTTATGTCCAACTCTTTGTGGCCCCAAGGACTATAGCTCACCTGGCTCCTCTCTCCATAGAATTCTCCAGAGAAGAATGTTGGAGTGGGTTGCTATTCCCTTCTCCAGGGCATCTTCCTGACCCAGGCTTCAAACCCGGGTATCCTGCGTTGCAGGCAGATTCATTACCATCTGAGCTATCAGGGAAGCCCAAGATGGGTGGAATTATCCCTATTTAAGAGATAATAAACACAGGTTCCAAATTCTCATGGCAAGTGTGGATTCTCTGGGCTTTGAGCACAAGCCACCAGATGCCATAAGTGCTATACAGTACCTTGCCCACAGGAAGGACTCAAGCCGTGTTTTGAATGAATCACACAATGAGAGCATGGGAAATCTTGAGATTCACCAGGAAGTAAATGTTTGTGACTCATTCTCTCCTTTTGGGGAGGGGCAACACCAACAGGCATGAAGAAGATTTACCTCATCAAATTTTCCAGGACAAGACTAATGGCTGATATCCCAGCAAATGAGTTAACCATGTTTGCTAACAGGAGAGTGCTTATCTGTGGTTTGCTTCTGTAAGGAAGTCCCTCGTTGTGTGGGATCACTTATAGTAAGGAACTCTGAGTTTATGGAACATGGCTCCCTTTAAAATGTAACTCTCCCAATATTCCTGAATATAACTAGCTATGCAACTATCTGAAAAAAAGTCACCATAACATAAACATCTGTTATGCGTGAGTGATGTAAATTCACACCTCCCTTCAGGACCTCATGTATCAGTCTGAGTCAGAGCATGACATAACTCTGCGAAAACAAAGCAGTAACAAGAGATGCTCTGAGAGTCCCAGGCCCTTCTAACTTCATCTGTGCTTTGCACTTACTTGACTTAGCATCATTCATGCTGCTTGGCACTTGATAAGGGCTCTGATTCGTGGGCGTCTGATTGACATGAGCTATGAGCTTCCTGTCAGCTAAAACACACAGCATTTACAAAGTGCTCACTCACTATGCAACAGTGGGTGTGCTATTAACCTCTCCATATGAGTGTGTCTAATGGAAACAGTTCTACTAAATAAAAGATACCCTTAGATACTTTTATGTAGACCCTGAGTTGCCAACTATGACTGAACATAAGAATCATTTTTTAACCTTTTGAAAAACTGTGTCATCACTGAACCCTACCTCAGAGCAACTGTGACAACAATTGCACACCATGCCCTGCCCGGTTCTTCTTCCGCAGAAGTTGGAGTCAGGATACGTTGAACAACCAGGGGATATATCCCCAGACTTCTTTGCCATTAGTTGAGTCCAGCTAGTTAGTGGAATGTGAACAGAAGTAATGTGTGTAATGTCAGGCCCTCATGCACTGTGCCTCCTCTGAGCAATCTTTTCTTCCACTGACCAGTACCTGGGTAGAGAAGTCTAGCCTTGACCATGCATGCCAAGTTGCTTCAGTCATGTTCAACTCTGTGAGACCCCTGGACTGTAGACCACAAGGTTCCTCTGTTCATGGGATTCTTCAGCCAAGAATACTGAAGTGGGTTGCCATTTCCTTCTCCAGGAAATGGCATCTTCCCAACCTAGGGATTGAACCTGCATCTCTTATGTCTCCTGCATTGGAAGGTGGGTTCTTTATCCCTAGCCTTGACCATGCAGGTGATTAAAGAGGCTAAAGTCCATGACAGTAGCTACCAGCCATGTGTGGCTGTCTAAATATAAATGAATTAAAGTAAAATTAAAGATTCAATCAGGATTTCCCTGGTGGTGCAGTGGATAAGAATTCCCCTGCCAATGCAGGGGACACAAGTTCAATCCCTGATCTGGTAAGATTCCACACGCCTCAGAGCAACTAAGCCATGCCCACACCAAGAGAAGCCACCACAGTGAGAAGACTTTGCACTGCAACTAGAGAAAGTAACAAAGACACAGTCTAGCCAAAAATAAATAAATAAGTAAATAATTTTTAAAAACAAATTAAAGATTCAATAAAATTAACAGTTTGGTTCCTCAGTCACACTAGCCATGGTTCAAGCCCTAAAGGGCCATGCAGGGTGAGTGGCCACCATCACTGGAGGACACGAATACAGAATATTTCCGCTGCAGACAGTTCTCTTGACCAGCATACTCTAGGAGGTGGATTAGCCGCATGACAAAGGAAGCCGGGATCCATGGCTTTCATGGAGGAATGACCACACCCCATCCAGCTAATGTAGATCTTTGGGTTACTGTATGGATGAAATATGGAGGGGCTTCCCAGTGACTCAGTGGTAAAGAATTCACCTGCAATGCAGAGGCTGCAGGAAATGCAGGTTCAATCCCTGGGCCGGGAAGATCCCCTGGAGGAGGGCATGCAATCCATTCCAGTATTCCTGCCTGGAGAATTCCATGGACAGATGAATCAGGAGGCAACAGTCCATAGGGTCACAAAGAGTCAGACACGACTGAAGTGACTTAGCATGAACACATATAAATGCAAAAACATTGACTAAACTACAGATACACACATCTTGAGTCTCTAAGGAGCTACAAACACAAGTCAAGTCAATTCATGCTGTCATTCCGTCTCTTTCTCTTCTCTTTTTCTCTGTTTTTCTCTATCTCAGCCTGTGTTTCTTTCTTTGTGTGTCTCTCTGTCTCTTTCTGTCACACACACACACACACACACATTTTATTCCTTGCCTGATTCATCCAATTTCATTTCAAGCACGACAGCAGAAGAATCATGGGAAAAACTAGATGGGTATAATTGGACATTAGATAAAATTCTGAAGCAATAGCATTGTCCCAGCAAGAAGTGTTCCAGGAGCTCAAGACAGATGATTAATGTTCAAAGACCAAAACTCACATCCAGTGGACAAGGAAGCACCTGAAACCTTGCTTGTGGCCAGAAAACATGAGAGAAAGGGGGACAGACATAAGGGAGGGGACTGCAAATGTGGAAAGAAAAACCAGGAAGACTTAGGAGCTATGAAGCTTAAGGTTGAGAGGAAAGTCTATTCCACTGTACTTAGCACTCAACCCATGACAGGTAGGCACTTAAAATATCAGACAAAAATAACAAACAGCACCCAGAGATAGAAAATGAGTAGAAAGAGTAAGATGAAATACTGTTATATTCTTGTAAAATTCCAGCAAGGTGCTGAGCTCATAAGAAAATTCAATAAATATTTGATGACTGATTGATACATCAGTTCATGAATCCTTAAAAGGTGATAAAGTCATTCACCTAAATGAACAGAAAAAGATCTTGGGGAGAAATCATGATTTATGCCATTACTGGTGCAATAATACACTGAGAGTGGAAACTGAGAAGGGAAAATTATAGAGGGGCAGGAAAGAGAATAGGAAGCCATCCCTGGAGTCCTGAGATGAAATGGAGCAGCACTCACATCCTGGAAAATGAGACAAGAACTGATGCTTCTGTCGAGGAAAATTACTGAACAGAGTTCAGGTCGGTGTTGCTAAAACAATGAAGCATAGTCAAAATTATAACACCCGTAAGCATAATTACCAGTAAAAACTACATTTTAGAAAGTTTAAGAGTGAGGCTGATGGACTGTGGCAAATGATGCTATCATATATCCTGCTTTATTTCTCAGTTTCTCAAACATATGAGTTATTCTAAAAAGTAAAGAATATGCAGATAGCAAGATAGGCATATTCTTCAGCTTTTGAGAATAATAACTAATTCATCTGTGCAATAAAAATCTCTCTCCTTCCACAGATTTAGCAACAGTGCCGAAGATAGATTATAATGAATTGAGGGTAAACACAAATACATCAGCATAATTAATAGCAGTAAGAAAAGTATTAACTTAGAGCCTTTTCTAAAAAATGTAGAAAGCAGATTAATATTAGAATTCCAAGGATTCCTATTTCTTCCTTTTTTTTTTTTGTTTGTTTTTTTGCAGAGCTTGGGTTAAGAAGTAGATGTATTACAGCTTACAGCAAAAAGAAAGAATGTCAAACCCTTGGGGATACATTTTTGCTTCTGGGACTTGATGCAGGCCTAATGCAGAGCAGAATCAGGATGTTTTGAAATTGCATCGAAAACCTAATCTTTCTT
>NC_057400.1:57841169-57842668 GCF_019320065.1 Cervus canadensis
CCTATAATGAAAAGGACATCTTTTTTGGGTGTTAGTTCTAAAAGATCTTGTAGGTCTTCATAGAACCATTCAACTTCAGCTTCTTCAGCATTATTGGTCAGGGCATAGACTTGGATTACTGTGATATTGAATGGTTTGCCTTGGAAACGAACAGAGATCATTCTGTCGTTCTTGAGATTGCATCCAAGTACTGCATTTAGGACTTTTTTGATGACTATGATGGCTACTCCATTTCTTCTAAGGGATTCCTGCCCACAGTAGTAGATATAATGGTCATCTGAGTTAAATTCACCCATTCTAGTCCATTTTAGTTTGCTGATTCCTGGAAAGTCGATGTTCA
Organism: Cervus canadensis; assembly: GCF_019320065.1. Lineage (NCBI taxonomy): Eukaryota > Metazoa > Chordata > Mammalia > Artiodactyla > Cervidae > Cervus > Cervus canadensis. The sequence goes on from NC_057400.1 coordinate 57,841,510, forward strand.
CTCTTGCCATCTCCTGTTTGACCACTTCCAATTTGCCTTGATTCATGGACCTAACATTCCAGGTTCCTATGCAATATTGCTCTTTACAGCATCAAATCTTGTCTCTTGAGAAACCTGTATACAGGTCAGGAAGCAACAGTTAGAACTGGACATGGAACAACAGACTGGTTCCAAATAGGAAAAGGAGTATGTCAAGGCTGTATATTGTCACCCTGCTTATTTAACTTACATGCAGAGTACATCTTGAGAAACGCTGGGCAGAAGGAAGCACAAGCTGGAATCAAGATTGCTGGGAGAAATATCAATAACCTCAGATATGCAGATGACACTACCCTTTTGGCAGAAAGTGAAGAAGAACTAAAGAGCCTCTTGATGAAAGTGAAAGAGGAGAGTGAAAAAGTTGGCTTAAAGCTCAAGATTCAGAAAACTAAAACCTTGGCATCTGGCCCCATCACTTCATGGCAAATAGATGGGGAAACAGTGGATACAGTGGCTGACTTTATTTTTCTGGGCTCCAAAATCACTGCAGATGGTGATTGCAGCCATGAAATTAAAAGACACTTACTCCTTGGAAGGAAAGTTATGACCAACCTAGACAGCATATTAAAAAGAAGAGATATTACTTTGCCAACAAAGGTCCGTCTAGTCAAGGCTGTGGTTTTTCCAGTAGTCATGAATGGATGTGAGTTGGACTATAAAGAAAGCTGAGTGCCGAAGAATTGATGCTTTTGAACTGTGGTGCTAGAGAAGACACTTGAGAGTCCCTTGGACTGCAAGGAGATCCAACCAGTGCATCCTAAAGGAGATCAGTCCTGGGTGTTCATTGGAAGGACTGATGTTGAAGCTGAAACTCCAATACTTTGGCCACCTGATGTGGAGAGCTGACTCATTGGAAAAGACCCTGATGCTGGGAAAGATTGAGGGCAGGAGGAGAAAGGGCCAACAGAGGATGAGATAGTTGGATGGCATCACCAACACAATGGACATGGGTGTGGGTGGACTCCAGGAGTTGGTGATGGACAGGAAGGCCTGGCGTGCCATGGTTCATGTGGTCACAAAGAGTTGGACACGACTGAGCGACTGAACTGAACTGAATGACCATTAGTACAATCTTGTTTCAGTGAAAATTAAAATTGCAACTTTAAGTCATGAGAAACCT
>NC_057400.1:57842678-57844996 GCF_019320065.1 Cervus canadensis
TGATGTCAATGGTTCAGAATATCCATCTTTGTGACATAGGACATTTGTCTGCTAAGGTAACACATAAATAGTAAGAATGAACATTTTTGAAATAATGTTTTATCTTACTTAACAAACAATAGAAAAAATAATCAACATGCTATCAATGTACTTTCAAAGTGGCTAGTCTTTCCACCTACAGTGGTGATAAGCTGTTGAGAACATTCTACCAGTACATGTATGTGTCTGCCTGATACTTAAATAAAGATCTCCCTAAATATAAAAAAGATTTCTTAATAAAAACATCAGCTGTTTATAAGAAATTATTTTTAAAACTCAAATTGTGTTTAGACAAATGCTTTGTTCTCATGAATGGAACAGTTCAGAGAGGGAAGCATACATCTCACAAGTTTTATAAACTGTATATGATGATTTATAGATCATCATGGCCCCATGAACAACAAACATATTCAAAATCCCAATGGACAGAAAAAAGGATCAAGTGTCAACTTTTTAGCATTTAATGAGTGCAAAGCTTTGGGCTAGATACTGTATAAAGGACAGTCCTGATGTAAATAGGGTCAGTCTCTATCCTCAAAAAAATAACCAGTAACAGAGCATCTGATAAAAACTAAATATCCATGTTAGTTGGGCTCTTTTGATTATCAGAATAGAGGTTCACTTGGGTTATGTCACGTAATAGGGATTGACTATAGGCTGTATTTAGAAATTAGCAAGATAGGTGTTTTCCCACCATTCAGTTGAATGGCACAGAAACCTAGGAACCATTCAGCTCGAGCTTCATTTCAGTTCAGTTGATCAGTCGTGTCTGACTCTTTGTGACCCCACAGACTATAGCACGCCAGGCCTCCCTGTCCATCACCAACTCCCGGAGCCTGCCCAAACTCACGTCCATTGAGTCAGTGATGCCATTCAACCATCTCATCCTCTGTTGTCCCCTTCTCCTCCTGCCTTCAATCTTTCTCAGCATCAGGGTCTTTTCCAATGAGTCAGTTCTTCATGTCAGGTGGTCAAAGATTTGGAGTTTCACTTCAGCATCAGTCCTTCCAATGAATATTCAGGAATGATACCCAAGCTCAAGCTTGGAGGGACAAAAATGAGTTCAAAACTGGTCATTTGGGATTCAAAAGAGCAATGAAAATGAGATAACCACCCTGAGTCTGCTAATCCTTACTCCACTTATCGCCATCTCTGCTTCCCTCTGTCATTGGGTCTCTTTCTGTTTCCCACTTCTTCCTTCTCTCTGAGAATTTCACTCAAAGACTTCGAGGCCTGACCACCGAGTATGTCAGCACTGCTTTGCTGGGCCCAGCTTTCCCACCAAGACTACCTTTGGTATTACCAAAGGATGTACCCAAGATGAGAGAAGACCTCTCTGCTTGACCTAGACCTCCTGAAACCATGGAGCCACTACCAACATCTGAGGGACTCCTAGACTCAACTGCTTCTGAGACATCTGGACCAGTGTTAGAAACACAGCAATTTGAATACCAGTGGAATCACACTCCAGTTTCTTACTTATCACCCAATTCTCTTAATATGATATATACAATCCATGGGAGACAACATATAACATGTCACACACATTTTAAAAAATAATTTACAGGTATGGTGGTTGAGTGGGTAATCTCTAATGACACCACCTGTGTTCAAATTTAGCTCTGATGTTTACAGGCTATATGACAATGTGCAAGCTATCTTAAAATTAAGGTAGCAGCACTCGTGACTTCACAGGGCTGTCATGAGGATAAATAAAATAAGTCATTCAAAGATCCTTGAGATGTGCCTGGCACACCATAACCTCTTGATGAATTTTAGTTATTATTTTCTTATTTCTAACACAGCTTACCAATTTTATCCCTTATAACTCCACAGCACAAAAATTCTATCCATACTTATGATACTCCTTCAGGTCTCTACTCTTACCTTCTGTGGATCTTCTTCCTCTAATTCTCCCTGGTAGAGGTTCCCTCATCCCTCAAAATTCAGCATAAATTTCCTTTTCTGAGCAAGGCCTCTCTGGTTGATAGTCTCCAGAGGGGGCCTCCAACAATTACTCTGGCTTATAAAGCTTATAAAGTTGCTTATGCAACTTCTCACATTAAGGGTGGGCAATTCAATGCCCTACTTTTGAATCTGTGTTGGCACTAGAACTGGCTTGCAGTCTAGAATATGGTAGAAGTACATACTGGAGCTCTCAAACCCAGGCCTCTTCCTCCTGCTCTGGGAAGGCCACCACCATGCTATGAGAAGCCCATGCCACATGGAGATGTTACCGGGGGCGGGGGGGGGGGGGGGGGGGGGGGGGGGGGGGGGGG
>NC_057400.1:58145006-58314573 GCF_019320065.1 Cervus canadensis
ATTAAATCCAAATGTACGTATTGTCAAGGCTCATAAGATCTATGCTCAATTCTATAATTAAAATGGCATCTTCTGATACTGTCCATGGGTTGATTCTGTGAAATAAGAACCAATGAACAGAGATTACCTATCATAAAATAAATACGTAAATGTTATTCACTGCAGAAACTACCTTGGGGAATTTTACTATTTCTTTGATAAATTTCATTCCCCTATTTTTTCTTCTCTTCTATTCTCTTCTGTTCTGTTCTCTTCCTTTCCCTTTTCTTGCCTTCTCTCTCTGTCTTCCTGCCTCTCTCTCTTATTATTAGGTTGGTGCAAATGTAATTATCATTTCAGACCATGAATTTAAAATCATTATAGCTAGGCTCAAACACATCATTAGTAGTCAAAATAGGAACCATTACAGTCAACAAGTCACATTTTTGCCAACAAGAAATGTCTGTTTATTTCTGTAGCATAAAAATCTTTGCTTCGGGATTTGACAAACTGTTGAAAAGCATTTATTTTCTGCCTCCAGGTGGTTGTGGAAGCTTTTTCCCTGCAGAAAGCTGTTGACACGCTTGAGGAAATGGTAGAGGCTGGTGAAGGTTGTGTGATGTGTGGTCAGGTGCTGCTCTGGAGGAGAATTGGGCTCTTTCTGTTACCAGTGCTGGCTGCAGGCATTGCCGATTTTGGTGCATCTCATTGACTTTCTGAGCATACATCTCAGATGTAATGGTTTTTCTGGGATTCAGAAAGCTATAGTGGATCAGACGGGCAGTGGACCACCAAACAGTGACCATGACCTTTTTTTTTTTTGGTGCAAGTTTGGCTTTGGGAAGTGTTTTGGAGCTTCTTCTCGGTCCAACCACTGAACTTGTCATTACCAGTTGTTGTATAAAATCCACTTTTCATCTCAGGTCACAATCTGATCGAGAAATGGTTCATTATTGTTGCATAGAATATGCTATGCTATGCTTAGCTGTTTAGTTGTGTCTGACTCTTTGCGACCCCATGGACTACAGCCTATCCAGAATTCTCTGAAGATTCTTCAGATAAGAATATTGGAGTGGGTTGCCATGCCCTCCTCCAGAGAATCTTCCCAACCCAGGGATGGAACCCTGGTCTCCCACATTGCAGACAGTTGTATAGAATAAGGGAAGACAACACTTCAAAGTGACAATTTTTTTTTTTTTAATATCAGTCAGCTCATGAGGCATCCCCTTATTAAGTTTTTCACCTTTCCAATTTGCTTCAAATGGATATTGACCATAGAGTGGTCAAAGCCGATTTCTCCAGCAACTTCTCATGTAGTTGTAAGAGGATCAGCTTTGATGATGACTCTCAGTTGGTCAAGGCTCTCGGTCTCCTTTGCAAAACTTCTTGAACAACCACTGCACTGTACATTCGTTAGCAGTTCCTAGACCAAATGCATTGTTGATGTTGAGAGTTGTCTCTGAGGCTTTATGGCCCACTCTGAACTAAAATAAGAAAATCGCTCAAATTAATTTTTAAACATCATTTCCCTAGTCTAAAATAAAAATAAAATAAAGATCAAGCAATGTCATTAGCAAAAAATAAATAAATAAAATGAGAAATTTGTATTAAAATGATGTACAACATAACCACATTTATTTAGAATGTGTTCCAATATCAAATAGCACATGTCACCAAATGCAGAAAATCACAATTACTTTTGCACCAACCTAATATTTGGATGTTGGATCTCCTGGGACTCCTTTATATCTCCCATCATTTGTCTCTTATTGCCTACCTTTGGGATTTTTTTTTTGTCTTTTGTGAGCCAACATGTGATCTATTCTGGAGAATATTCCATGTGCACTTGACAAGAAGGTGTATTCTGCATTTGGATGCAATGTCCTGAAGATATCAATGAGATCCATCTCATCTAATGTATCATGTAAGATTTGTGTTTCCTTATTAATTTTCTGTTTTGATGATCTGTCCATTGGTATGATTGGGGTGTTAAAGTCTCCTACTATTATTGTGTTACTGTCAATTTCTCCTTTTATGTCTGTTAGTATTTGTCTTATGTATTGAGGTGCTCCTATATTGGTGCATACATATTTACAATTGTTTTGTCTTCCTCTTGGATTGATCCCTTGATCATTATGTAGTGTTCTTTCTTATCTTTTGTAATATTCTTTATTTTAAGATCTATTTTGTCTGATATAAGAATTGCTACTCCAGCTTTCTTTTGCTTTCCATTTGCATGGAAATATATTTTCTGACCCTCTCACTTTCAGTCTATATGTGTTTTTAAGCCTGAAGTGGGTTTCTTGTAGACAGCATATATCCTTTTTTTTTTTGTATTCATTGTTTTTGTATCCATTCAGCCAGTCTGTGTCTTTTGGTTGGAGTATTTAATCCATTTACATTAAAGTAATTATTGATATATATGTTCTTACTGCCATTTTCTTAATTGTTTGGGGTTGATTTTGTAGATCTTTTTCCTTCTCTTGTATTTCTTGACTATATAAGTTCATTTAACATTTGTTGTAAAGCTGGTTTGGTGGTACTGAATTCTCTTAACTTTTGCTTGTCTGAAAAGTTTTTGATTTCTCCATCAATTTTGAATGAGATCCTTGCTGGATACAATGATCTTGGTTGCAGATTTTTCTCTTTCAGTACTTTAAATATATCCTGCCATTCCCTTCAGGCCTGCAGAGTTTCTGCTGAAAGATCAGCTGTTAAATGTATGGTGTTTCTCTTGTATGTTACTTGCTGCTTCTCCCTTGCTGCTTTTAATATTCTTTATTTGTGTTTGGTCTTTGTTAGTTTGATTAGTATGTGCCTTGGTGTGTTTCTCTTTGGGTTTATCCGGTATTGGACTCTTTCCACCTCTTGGGCTTGACTATTTCCTTTTCCAGGTTCGGGAATTTTTCAACTATAATCTCTTGAAAAATCTTCTCATAGTCTTTATTTTTCTCTTCTTCTTCTGGGACCCCTATAATTCAAATGTTGGTGCATTTGATACTGTCCCAGAGGTCTCTGAGACTATCCTCAGTTCTTTTCATTCTTTTTACTTTATTCTGCTCTTCAGAAGTTATTCCCACCATTTATCTTCCAGCTTACTGATTCGTTCTTCTGCTTCAGATATTCTGCCATTGAATCCTTGCAGAATATTTTTAATTTCAGTAATTGTGTTGTTTGTCTCTGTATGTTGATTCTTTAATTCTAGATCTTTGTTAATTGATTCTTGCATTTTCTCCATTTTGTTTTCAAGGTCTTTGATCATCTTTACTATCATTATTCTGAATTCTTTTTCAGGTAGTTTGTGTATTTCCTCTTCATTTATTTGGACTTCTGTGTTTTTAATTTGTTTCTTCCTTTGTGTAGTATTTATCTGCCTTTTCATTATTTTTTAAAAATTTATTGTGTTTGAAGTCTCCTTTTCCCAGGCTTCAAGGTTGAATTCTTCCCTCCTTTTGGTTTCTGCCCTCCTAAGGTTGGTCCAGTGGTTTGTGTAAGCTCCGTATAGGGTGAAATTTGTGCTGAGTTTTTGTTTGTTTTTCCTCTGATGGGTAAGGCTGAGTGAGGTGGTAATCCTGTCTGCTGCTGTTTGAGTTTCTATTTTTGTTTTGTTTGTTGTTTAGATGAGGCATCCTGCACAGGGTGCTACTGGTGGTTGGGTGATGCCGGCTCTTGTATTCAAGTGTTTTCGTTTGTGTGAGTTCTCACTATTTGATACTCCCTAGGGTTAGTTCTCCAGTAGTCTAGGGTCTTGGAGTCAGTGCTCCCACTCTAAAGGTTCAGGGCTTAATCTCTGGTCAGGAACAAAGATTCCACAAGTGATTTGTTATGGCATTAAGTGAGATTAAAACAAATACCCAAAAATAAGAACCGAAGATGAACCCCAGACAAATGGCAGTTACAAAATCAGGCAAATAATAATTAAAATAATGGAATATACACACATACATATACACCCATAAGCAAAGTCAAAATAGTCCAAAAAAATAAAGTACAGTAGATTGACCTGGCAAACAAAGGAAATAAAAAATTATATTTACCAGTTAAGAACAAAACTAACTAAAGCACAAAGCAGAAAACAAAACTAAAGCAAGGCGTCAAGTGGGGAATAAAGTAATGAAAACAAAACTAACAAATATGTTGAGAGGAAAGGAAAGAAAGAAAAGAAAGCACGAATTGATACTCAAAGTTAAAATAGAGGTAGATGAAGAAGATTTATATACATTAAAGATTGGGATTTTTCTGTTTTGCTTGTTTTTTATTCTGGGAAATATTTTTTTTTAACCTTATTTTTCAGCCTTTGCCATATATTTCAGCAATCCACATTTTCATTTTTTTAAAAAAAAGTAATTTTAGTTACTTATTTTTGGCTGTCTTGGGTCTTTGTCACTGTGTAGGCTTTTCTCTAGTTGCAGAGAGAGGGGGCTACTCTCTATCTGAGGTGCATGGGCTTCTCGTTGCAGTGGCTTTTCTTGTTGTGGAGCATGGACTCTAGGGCACGCAAGCTTCAGTCGTTGCAGCATGCAGGCTCACTAGGTGAGTTTCCTGGGCTCCAGAGCACAGGCTCAGTAGCTGTGGCACATGGGCTTAGTTGCTCTGAGGCATGTGGATCTTCCTGGATCAGGAAGTGCCTCCTCTCTCCTGCATTGGCAGGTGGTTTCTTTACCACTGAGCCACCAGGAAAGCCCCCACATTTTCATTTCTGAGACCTCTTTATTCCGTGTACCTCTAGTATTTGAAAGTATATACATATAATAGCTGAAAAAGTATTGGCCTACTAAATTTTTATAATTTATTTAATCAAATAATGAAAAACACAGGAAAATGTACACATTTTGCATCACAACCTCTTTAACATTTTAAATACCAAGCTTGCTTTTATGTTCTATAGAAGTAATTCAGAGCTTTTACCTATGTGCTTTTCTTTGCACATTCACTCAGCATGAATGATCACCTTCATTCTAATGACGGCTGAACGAATCTATGTGCTGTGTGCTGTGCTTTGTCACTCAGTCGTTTCCAACTCTTTGTGATCCCGAGGACTGTAACCTGCCAAGCTCCTCTGTCCATGGGCATTCTCCAGGCAAGAATATTAGGGTGGATTGCCATGCTCTCCTCCAGGGCATCTTCCCAACCCAAGTATCAAACCCAGGTCTCCCTCGTTGCAGGCAGATTCTTTACCATCTGAGCCACCAGGGAAACCCAAGAATATTGGAGTGGGTAGCCTATCCCTATGGGCTTCCCAGATTTTCTTTATTTTACTATAATGAAAATGTAATTATATTTTCATCTCAAGCATCATTCTTCCTCAAAGTGACAAAACAACCCAATCACTTTTAGGAAAACTCGATTACTTTGATGACTTAATTATTAAATTCCATCAAAATCAGTGCTTTCCCATTCATGTTTAGTATATGTATATGGTGCTAGTGGTAAAGAGCCTGCCTGCCAATGCAGGAGACATAAAAGACGTGGGTTCCATCCCTGGGTCTGGAAGATCCCCTGGAGAGGGGAATGACTACCCACTCAAATATTCTTGCCTGGAAAATCCCATAGACAGAGGAGCCTGGTGAGCTTTAGTCCATGGGGTTGCAGAGACAGACATGACTGAAATGACTTAGCATGCACGCACATTTACATTATATCCTTGATATTTTCTTATTTTTCTCTTCTCTGCAGAGGTGTATTGTTGGTGGGAGGGGTCTCTGTCTCAGTCTTGCTCTGTCCTATAGTGCCATTAGCTGACATGAATAATCCTCCTGCCATCATAAGTGGGCATCAACATCAATTCTTACTTTTGCTGAGATATCTTTGGCCACCACCATGGTGTATGAATTTAGGTATTGGGCTCAGCTGGTAAAGAATCTGCCTGTAATGCAGGAGACCTGGGTTTGATCCCTGGGTTGGGAAGATCCCTTGGAGAAGGGAAAGGCTACCCACTCCAGTATTCTGGCCTAGAGAACTCCATGCACTGTATAGTCCATGGGGTCGCAAAGGGTCGGACACAACTGAGCGACTTTCACTTTCACTTTTCTGTTGCCATAATTCTTCATCATCACATCTGACACCTCTTCAGGCCAACAACTTTCAGGTAACTTGACTGCTCTTCAGGTCTGTTCTCCAGAGATATAGAACCAATCATTAAAACTTGCACACCTGAGATATCCGAAGCCCAATGTCATTGTGGTGAGCGAAAAAGGAGGATAGTCTTCCACTATATCTTTAGATCCTCAAGGATAAAGGAAGGTTGTGATTCTTCTGATTCTTTTTGATCCATAAGACAGAAATGTGGAGGAGGCAGAGGAATGGGAGATGACAGTGTTCAAAGTTCTTACTCTAAGTGTCTAAACTCTCTTCTTCCCATCTAATTATAGTCTTCCTTTCCAGGGAGAGTTTGCATGGAGGGTGGGCAGAGAAAAAGCTTTCTAAACAATTTCCTTTAAAATAGTCTGTGCTATATGCATAATGTAGGATTATTATTTTTAATTAAATATTAATTTAAAGCCAGCAACTTAGTGTCATTTTTCTTTTATCCCTCTTTGACAGCCCATATAGAGCAAAAGCTGCTTTGTGTTCTCCAGCCCAGCTGAAGGTAGGTCAGGGGGTTACATACATGTGGAGAAAACACATCAGTTAATACTTCCTATTGCCTAATAAGTTTGGACTTATCTTGAATACCTTCCTCTTTTTGACTTCTATATCCAAGATCCCAGACCTTTCTTTCTTTAAATACCTTTACTTTATTTGTGCCTTCCTTTCAATTCTGACAGCTACTGCTCTAGTGAAGGCCTTATCAAATACCAGGATTACTGAAATGGCCTCTTGGCAGAGCTCCGTGACTCCAGTCTCTTACAATTTGAATCTGTCTTCTGTACTGTTGCTGGGATACTTTTCTTTAAGCACTACTTTTATCATTTCACTCCTCTATTCAAAAATCTACAGTGGTTGCCCACTGGGTCAAGTTCAAAAATTTTGCTTGACTTCTGGACTGACTGTAATAAGAATTCACTTTTTCTATAAAACCATATTTTTCACTCATCTCAGCAAGACCTTTTCAAGTTGGTTTCATTATTTTCCTTTATTAGTCGTGCAAATTTTTGACTTTGAATTTATGTTGCATTTCTTGACAGCAATGTCTGTCTCTTACTTTTTGTTACCTCAATTTTAACCATCTTTCAAGAACAGTTCAGCCTCACCCCTTTTCATGATGTTTCTTCATTGAAAACAATTCACACTGGCCTTTCTTCCCTTGGATCAGTGGTTACCAAACTTTCCTGAATATTAGAATCACCTGGAGGTAGGAGTGGCTTTAAAACATTCCAGTGCCCGGGTTATACTCCAAAGCAAGTAAGTCAGAATGCCTAGGGTTGGCATCAGTATAGTTTTGATCCTCAGGGTATTTGAATGTGCAGTAAAGTTTTGGAAACTGCTGCTTTTGGTTTACTATAATGTGTGGAGGCTTACCATAACTTCACACTTGGCTATTTTTGATCTAATATTGGTCTCTAATTATCTTTCTGTTACTCATCTAGAATGTAAGAAAACAAAGTTGGAAGCATTGGTGCTCCGACCAGATCCCCTGTATCCCCTTCACCCATCTGTTTTGTCCCTCCTGAAGTTTTGGCGTGGTTTTGATTCCAGTGGCCAGCACTTGTGAACCTTCATCTCCAGGCCAGTCTCAGGCTCCTTATCTCATGAGCAATGTGCTTGGGAGTATGAAAGCCCAGTTCCCTTGCTTCTAGTTTGGATAAATGTCAGAGTTCCCTGTAGCGTGAGATCAAGTCCACTTTCTGTGGGACTTAGTCTGAAACACATCCTTGCACAGGTTTCCTTCTTGTTCTGCTTTCCCCACTCCCTTGCTGATTTCTCCTGGGAGCAGCTTCTTAATAAATCACTTGCTCATGAGTCCTCAGCTCAGAGTCTGCCTCTTGGGAACCCAGCCTAAGATACTTATCCTTCCTTCAAAGCAGAGTGCTGAGGACATATAAAATTCAATGAAGATTTATTAGACAAGGGATTCTTGATATGAGAAATAGAAATACAATTTAATAAAAACTTAGTTGAAGGTACTGAAATGTAATATATTCAGGATTTCTCTGTAGAATTAGAAATACTTTCTTATATGTAATTTAAAAATCCTGGACATATTGAAATCTCACCTAGGATGGGAAATACAGGCTAGGTAAAATTTTCTCAACAACATTTATAAAAATTTCTGAGGAACAGTGTGAGACTGAGTGGTGTGCAGTATCAAGGCAACTGCATTGATACCACAATTGAATAAAAGAATGAGAGAGCCTGCACTTCATCCCAAATGACAGCTGTTCAGAGGGACTTTTCCTCTAGACTGGGGCCTGAGAATTTGCGTTTTAAACAAGTTCCAAGGTTGGCCTCATGATGTTGGAGTCAGAGGAGGAGGGTCAGGCTAGACCCCTGTGGGTCACTAGTTTCAGTAGCCTGGGCTTAGTGAAACTCCATGATTTTTATGAATCATGAAAATCATCAGACATCAATAGAGTCTGCCTGAGATATTGCAAGCAGTAAAGAGGCAGTCCATCAGTTAGGTTTGGAACAGTGCTTAGAAAAATAAAATTGCTTCTTGCAAATGTTCAGCAAATGGTTATCTTTAAACTATCAGCTCACCTAGAACTGAGTTTGCACATAACGTTTTGTGGAAAGTGAAGCAGCTTTTTAAAATCTTGAATTGCTTCCTTTCTGACCCATTCTCAGGGCTGGTAGCAGTGATTTTGCACCTCTCATTTCTTCCTTACTCTGTCTTTCCTTGAGGTCCATGTTAGGGAAGAGAGAATTCAACTTATTCAACTGTTTTGTTTATAAGGACATGTAGTTACATGGATCATTGTACATTTATACAGAACATGAGCTTTTTTCTTTTCATATAATTATTTATCAGTTATCATGAGGAGGTTTGAGGGTTTAGCATATAAACACAGCACATGAAGATAACACTTTGCTTTCATTTCTCATGTTCAGTACCTATTCTTACCAGACTACTCTGAGGAGGCTATCTGTACATACTTCTTTGTGTATGCAGTACCTCAGCTAATAGCTTTGCTCTATTTTCAAACAACATATTATGTATGATTGCAATAATGTCTTTACTGAAGCCACAATTTACTGTTTTTGTTTACTTGCCCTTTTGGATTGTATCACAATTAGCAAATGATGTGGCCCTCTTCTGTTAAAAGCAAATCACTACCTCCCTTGCAATCTTCTCCCTACAAGAGAAGATTCTACACATGGACATCACCAGATGGTCAATATCAAAATCAGACTGATTATATTCTTTGCAGCAAAAGATGGAGAAATTCTATACAGTCAAGCAAAAACAAGACTGGGAGCTGACTGTGGCTCAGATCATGAACTCCTTATTGCCAAATTCAGACTTAAATTGAAGAAAGTAGGGAAAACCACTAGACCATTCAGGTATGACCTAAATAAAATCCCTTACGATCATACAGTGGAAGTGACAAATAGATTCAAGGGATTAGATCTGATAGACAGAGTGCCTGAAGAACTGTGGATGGAGGTTTGTGACATTGTACAAGAGGCAGTGATCAAGACCATCCCCAAGAAAAAGAAATGCAAAAAGGCAAAATGGTGGTCTGAGGAGGCCTTACAAATAGCTGTGAAAAAAGAGAAGTGAAAGGCAAAGGAGAAAAGGAAAGATATTCCCATCTGAACGCAGAGTTCCAAAGAATAGTAAGAGAGATAAGAAAACTTTCCTCAGTGATAAATGCAAAGAAATAGAGGAAAATAATAGAATGGGAAAGACTAGAGATCTCTTCAAGAAAGTTAGAGATACCAAGGGAATATTTCATGCAAAGATGGGCACAATAAAGGACAGAAATGGTATGGACCTAGCAGAAGCAGAAGATATTAAGAGGTGGCAAGAATACACAGAAGAACTATGAAAAAAAGATCTTCTTGACCCAGGTAACCATGATGATGTGATCACTCACCTAGAACCAGACATTCTAGAATGCGAAGTCAAGTGGGCCTTAGGAAGCATCACTATGAACAAAGTTAGTGGAGGTGATGGAATTCCAGTTGAGCTATTTCAAATCCTAAAAGATGATGCTGTGAAAGTGCTGCACTCAATATGCCAGCAAATTTGGAAAACTCAGCAGTGGCCACAGGACTGGAAAAGGTCAGTTTTCATTCCAATCCCAAAGAAAGGCAATGCCAAAGAATGTTCAAACTACCACACAATTGTACTCATCTCACACACTAGCAAAGTCATGCTCAAAATTCTCCAAGCCCGGCTTCAACAGTACGTGAACTGTGAACTTCCAGATGTTCAAGTTGGTTTTAAAAAAGGCAGAAGAACCAGAAATCAAATTTCCAAAATCCATTGGATTGTAGAAAAAGCAAGAGAGTTCCAGAAAAACATCTGCTTCTGCTTTTTTGACTACACCAAAGCCTTTGACTGTGTGGATCACAACAAACTGTGGAAAATTCTGAAAGAGATGGGAATACCAGGCCACTTGACTTGCCTCTTGAGAAACCTATATGCAGGTCAGGAAGCAAGAGTTAGAACTGGACATGGAACAACAGACTGGTTCCAAATCAGGAAAGGAGTATGTCAAGGCTGTATATTGTCACCCTGCTTATTTAACTTATATGCAGAGTACATCATACGAATGCTGGGCTGGATGAAGCACAAGCTGGAATTAAAGTCCCTGGGAGAAATATCAACTTCAGATATGCAGATGAAACCACCCTTATGGCAGAAAGTGAAGAACTAAAGAGCCACTTGATAAAAGTGAAAGAGGAGAGTGAAAAAGTTGGCTTAAAACTCAACATTCAGAAAACTGAGGTCATGGCATCTGGTCCCATCACTTCATGGCAAATTGATGGGGATACAGTGGAAACAGTGAGAGACTTTATTTTCTTGATCTCCAAAATCACTGCAGATGGTGACTGCAGCCATGAAATTAAAAGACGCTTGCTCCTTGGAAGAAAAGCCATGACCAACCTAGACAGCATATTAAAAAGCCGAGACATTACTTTGCCAAAAAAGGTCCGTCTAGTTATGGTTTTTCCAGTAGTCATGTATGGATGTGAGAGTTGGACTGTAAAGAAATGTAAGTGCTGAAGAATTGATGCTTTTGCACTGTGGTGTTGGAGAAGACTGTTGAGAGTCTCTTGGACTGCAAGGAGATCCAACCAGTATATCCTAAAGGAAATCAACCCTGAATATTCACTGGAAGGACTGATGCTGAAGCTGAAACTCCAATCCTTTGGCCACCTGATGTGAAGAACTGACTCTTTGGAAAAGACCTTGAAGCTGGGAAAGATTGAAGGCTAGAGGATAAGGGGACAACAGAGGATGAGATGATTGGATGGCATCACTGACTCGATGCACATGAGTTTGAGTAAGCTGTGGAAGTTGGTGGTGGACAGGGAAGCCTGGTGTGCTGCAGTCGATGGGGTTGCAAAGAGTCTTGACTGAGGACTGAACTGATTGAACTGAACCTTCCTTTTAGAGTGTTAGATATAAAAGAAAAATCCACTAGATGGCAGTATTGGAATGCAATCTAATATGTCTCATCATCTTATGTCTATATAGAATCCTCAGTTTGAAGTCTATTGTAGCTTGTCAATTTGGCCTTCAAATCAGGTCTGTTCCCCCCTGAACTAAATGGGTTGATTTGATTTGGTATTTAGGTAATAGACCACGCAATATTTTCAGAGACCCCCAGGGGACAGTGAGCAAAAACAATGGAGAGACATTGTTTGTCCAGTTCTCATTAGATCACTTCTTTGCTGGTATTTTTGGTTACTTATGCTATGCCACTGATATTTAGGATCAGTCTCATAGTGACACCCTCTTTTGACCCTGGTCACTGCCCTAGGTTATGGATACTTCACCCAGTCTTGTCTCCTCAGCTGACTGATGGTTTTATTAGATTACTAACTGTTAAGAATTAAGAGATCTCTGCCAGTTTGTCCAATGCTTCTTCAAGGATGGTCACCGGGCCAACAGTATCACTTGGGGATTTGTTAGGAGGGCAGATTCTCAGGGTGCTGTGTGCTGAGTTGCTTCAGTCCTGTCCAGCTCTTTGCAACCCTATGGACGGTAGCCCGTCAAGGCTTCTCTGTCCATGGGATTCTCCAGGCAGGAATGCTGGAATAGGTTGCTCTTCCCTTCTCCAGGGGATCATCCCAACACACCGATCAAATCTGAGTCTCTTATGTCTCCCGCGGTGGCAGGCGGGTTCTTTACCACTAGCGCCACCTGGGAAGCAGAGATTCTCAAGGCCAAAGCCAAATCTGCTGAATGGGGTACTCAGCCAGCAGGGCCCAAAGATTTGGACTTTTACAAGCCCTGCAGGTAATTCTAATGCACACTGAGCTTGAGAAACGCTGTGCTAGATTCTTCTTGGTAAGAAAAGTCTTTCTCCATTTGGGCTAACCTCTTTCCTCAAAGTCCATAAAGAACTTTTGAAGGCAGACAGGTGGATGAAGGGAAATTTTGAAGGCGAGCCTGTGTTTCATTTGGCTTACAGAAAGGGCTAGCTCTGCCCTGGCCTCAGGTTTTGCCTGTCACTACAGAGCCCTTCCACCGCAGTAATATTTAAGCCTAGCTTAATTGATGTGCGAAAGCCAGGATTCGTCTTCTTTGAGGCACCGGAATAAGCCCAGGATGACCGCCAGATGGCAGCCCCGTTCCTACGCGGTCTGTGTGTTTCCGAAAGGCAGGCTCTGGCTCTTTAGTCAAAGAAAGGCGATACGGTGGCAGCGGCCGTTTATTGGCGAGGCTGTTTGTCTCTTTCTCTATTGCAGCTGCAGTCAGAGCCCGCGGGGCGGGGCGGGGCGGGGGGTAGGAGGTGGAGAGGAACTGTGTGGCGTGTCACGGAGCTACGACGTGAGACTGCGATCCACCACTGTCCCCATTTCACTGAGTAAACGCGGGCGAGGCTGCGAAGGTTCCGCAGGAGCCGTCGGGTGAAGCCGGGTCTCAGACAAGCGCAGTCAGCTCAGACGCGTGTCTGGAACAGCTCTGTCTTCTGTCCTTTGATGAACGCTGGGCACCTGCACATCCTAAGGACCCAGGGGGGAGCTTTTAGATAGATTGATGCCCAGGCCGCACCCCAGACCAGTCCTGTCCCAGCTCGGGGTAGCTCCCTGCCTTCGGTATGTATCATTCAGTCTGCATCTAGGCCTGGGGATCACTGTAGTAAAGACACTGAGCTTAAATTTGTGGCAAAGTTGTTTCAACGGAGAAACCTTGGTTGTTGTTTCCTGTCCTAGCATAAATTTAACAGTGGAGTTTTTTTGTCTTGACGTTTTGTTATTCAAATAGACAGATCTTGTTATACAACAGAAAGGCATCACTTCGTGCCCCCCACCCCCACCCCACAACCTCTACCCCCACCCCGCCCCAATTTCTACTCCCTTTCCCCTTCCTTCTCTGGCTGAAAATCCATACTTGTGACTACAAGTTAGGGCCTATTACCGCTACATAAAAGGAAAATTTTACCAAAATTCTATAACCAGTGGCTGAGTTTAAAATACTTTCATTTCCTTTTGCCATTGGCCACGTTCTTAGGCGCCTTCAGGCTACAGTCCTTATTTTAAAGGCAATGATAGTAAAAAAAAATTTACATCACACTTGATTAAAGGCTGCTATTTTTATCTCATTAGCTAGTACTGAATAGATGGAATGAAGATATCCTATAATAATTGCTTGCAAAACTCTGTAGAACTACTCGAATATCAAACGCCTCTCTTTCTGAACAAGGTGAGCTTCATGAAACTGTGTGAATATTTCTGCTCTATTGTTGACTTAAAAAATATTCACAACCTAAAATTTGAGGATTCTGTTTTATTTGGTGGGAATTTTTAGGACTTCACACCCTGCAGGCAGCATCTTAAGTGACCTTGAGAGAACTGCTCTGAGGAGGAGAGGGGAAAACCCAGGTTATATAGAAATTTTGCAACTAAGGGCAGGTAATCTGACCATCAAAAGATTATTGTTAATTACCACTCAGTCCTAAAGGAAACCAACCCTGAATATTCATTGGAAGGACTGATGCTGAAGCTGAAGCTCCAATACTTTTGCCACCTGCTGCGAAGAGCAAACTCATTGAAAAAGACTCTGATGCTGGGAAAGACTGAAGGCAAAAAGGAGAAGAAGGTGGGCAGAAAGTGAGATGGTTAGATAGCTTCACTGACTCAGCGGACATGAATTTGAGCAAATTCCATGAGACAGTGAAGGACAGAGAAGACTGGTGTGCTACAGTCAGTGGAGTCGCAAAGAATTGGACTGAACAACAAACAGCAGCAACAAGTCAAACCGTATTTTGCAACTTAAGGACTTTAGAGCTTTATTATGTATGAGAAGATGCAAGTGTCTGATCTCACTGAAATCATTCCTTTTAAATGTATCTCAGCTATCTGGGGCCTGTATCCTGTGTTTTTCACATCCTGAGTGTGATGACCCAAGGATGAAAGAGGAGATAAAACCAAGGAGGGTCTTGGAATACAGGAACAGAAAAACCAGACCCTTATCATCCTTTCCTCTCCCATGCTATAGCTATTAATGGATTTCAGGTCCTCCCCTCCTACCCCACGGGAAGAAGGTATTTGCCTCACTTTTCCCCCGACCAGTATATGTGCCTCATCCAATCAACAAATGACCAGCAAGACCCCTGTCCCATTCCTTGTGCTCTGGCTATAAAAGTGTACTAAGGACCCCTGTTCAACGTTGATTCTCCCTTGAGCTGGCCCGCTGTTCTAACAGTGTCTCCCATTCTCATAAACTTTATTTTCCTCTCCTTCTGTCTCATGTCTGGAAATTCTTTTCCAACCCGCCCCTGGACCACGACATTGAGCTCCCTTGGGGCTCACTGAAGGGAGTGGCTGCAGTCTGATATCTGCTAGATTGCTGAGTGTCCTTAGGGCTCACCAGTTCACAGTGGAGGGCTGCAGGGGCTGATGACTGTGACATCCTTGTTTATTGATATGGCAGGAAATGTTTCATTTCTCACAACTTATGCTGGAAAATCTTGTGTGTTCCCATTCAAAACTCTTAATAATATTAATAGGTAGAAGGAGATTTGAAAGTTGTGGCCTGTGAACTAGGAAATACAGTTTAGCTTGGTATGAAAATGTAAATGAAGCTAAGCTAAGTTGTTTGCCCCGAAGGGAACCTAAAAAGCCTCTCCAGAAATTCCACTGTTAATGATGCACTATGATTCCCTGGGCATCACCTTTAGAAATGTACACATTACCAGAAGAAATAGCTTGTTAGGTTCTTCCTTGGCACAGACTTATCGAGTTGTTCTCTATGAGTGGAGATTAAATGAGGATATTGGGAGGCTCAGAAAAAGGGAATTTAAGGAAACAGAAGAACAGGCTGGGGAGAAAGCAGAACAAATTAAAGGATGAGGAGTAATGAGATTTATTTTCCATTTTGAATTGAGAATAGGTCAGACCAAAACTATGGAAATTTTGAAGTGGTTCATTGTAGGACTAATGCTCTGACTTTTTCAAAGTGACTTTTCCCAAGTGATAGTTCATTGGTTTGTGTGTACCTTAGAGAACAAATAATTTTATGGCCTTATAGTAAGGTGTCTTGCATTCCAGAGGCTTTCTGGATGTAGACACCTCTCCCCCAGGCAATGTGACTTATTAATAATTTAAGCAGTCTCTGCATTTGGATCAACATAAGTTAGGAAATGATGGACATTTGAAATCATTATTTAGATTCAGTTTACATTTAAAATTAACACACATCTCTGACAGATGGACGTTAAGCACTTTTGTCTATGAGGGGTTGGGAGACTATTTGGTTTTGAACCTATTTTGCTGTTTAATTGGTAAACTTCTATTCCTCTGGTACTACACAAATTTTAGGCATCAGTGCTTTTCTGTCTAAAGACATAAACATATTCAATTAACGGAGAGCCAGATCATTTGTTTCAATAGCTGCTTTTATTTTCTGTTGTTGATATGTTAAAATAGTTAAACACTTGCATTCATCTCATCCTATTAAAGGAACTCCATCAGGGAAGAATGAGGTAACATGTTTGGTGACAGCAGGCTTAGTCACCCTGCTGTGAGAAAGAGATGAATAATGTTTTTTAATCTTACGTCTATTGACTTTCTCCTTTTCAAACGTATACACCATTATACATCTGAAGCTATCACAGACTATATTCTGTTAACAGTTTATCTTTTTCATACCTTCATTATTAAATCAAATGGTACATTTACTTACATAGTTCTACATAAAATGAAATTGCTGCAAGACATGTCTTATTGTTTATAATTCCCATTTAGAAAGATTGAGTCATGCATCCTTGAAATTCTATAAAAGCTTTCAATCTTCATACTAGTAGTTTTCATTTTTCTTTCCTGGATATTTGGCTGCCAAATCTTTTCCCATTTTTAAGCATTATCTTGCTTGTGTTTTCTGATTTACCTGCTATTTGTCAAAACAATTTTTAGAATGGTATTTTCTAGTTTCCCATTAGAGCACAGCATGAGGAAGAATTGGATATAAAATATCGTATTGGTGAATATTTTCATTAACCAAAGTCATTTTTTGTGAAAATTCAGAATTTCAACAAAAACAATTTGAGAAAATCAGTTACTTCATGAATTTAAGAAGAACAAATTTTAATGTAAGATATTACTATTTGGAAGCATATTATTTGCTTCAGAAAGACTATATCTAAAGTGTAATTTCTTCTTTATCCAGGCTAATTTCTTTTAGATCTTTTGGGTAATGATTAATATATGACTCATGCAAGTCAGAATTATTTCATTCCAGGATATTCAACAATTTTTCTTGACACTGGTGTAGTCTTTGATAATCCATAGTGTTACAAGAACATTCTTGCTAAATAGTGGTTTACTAGAGTATGCATTTACTCTTATTATTTCCTTGGTAGAAAAAGAGAAGATTTGACCAACTTTGTTATAACTCTCCTGAAAGTGAAAGTCACTCAATTGTGTCTCTTTGTGACCCATGGACTATAGCGTCCATGGCATTCTCTATAGAATCCATGGGATTCTCCAGGCCAGAATACTGGAGTGGGTGGCCATTCCCTTCTCCAGGGGATCTTCCCAACCCGGGGATCAAACCCAGGCCTCCTGCATTGCAGGCAGATTCTTTACCAGCTGAGCCAGCAGGGAAGTCCAAGAATACTGGAGTGAGTAGCCTATCCCTTCTCCAGGGGATCTTCCTGATCCAGGAATCGAACTGGGGTCTCCCACATTGCGGGTGGATTCTTTACCAGCTGAGCTACCAGGGAAGCCCTAAATACTAGTAAATGTTCATTGATTCAGATTGATAATTCCTCCACTTTAAAATCTCTGAAATTGGGATATATATTAATAATACTTCTTACAGTTATAATTAGAAACATTTTATTCTTTCTTAGTGACACAGGATAACACTGCATTATACAACTGATGGCATCATAGATTTAAATTACATAGAGTTAAATTAAATTTAGAATTGACGTGATTTAGCAGTTTAACGTTTCCAAGGGGATTTTAAAGCTTTTGCTTTTAAGTTTTATTGTGCAGCCAAGATTCTTATGTCATTTTTTACACACCAAAAGCCCCCAAAATTCCAAGCTTGAGGAAATAGAGAGAACTGTGTAGTAGAATTTCGTAACAGTTTGAACCAATCTAGGTGAACTGCTGCAGATATTGACTGTTTCTGGCTCTCACCTAATTTGTTTTGAACAAGATTCTCAAGTTACTTTCTATTATTTGAAACTTAATTTTCTATAACCATGAGGTTATAATTTGGGGTTCTATTCCTGGAGATCTATTTTTTAAACCATAAAAGATTAAAAATGATTATGAAATACATGAAGAAATCTTTCACATATATATGTAGGCTCTTACAGATTTGTATTGAGTATTAAATCTATTTTATACATGACTTTGGGCTAGTTACTTAATATAGGGCTAGAATGGTAAGTGAAACATGATATTCCTTCAGCACGCACACATATGTACATACATATGCCATTGAAGGGGAATTTTTCTGTAAAGGCAGATTGCCTGAATCTTTGGCAAAGTGAAGTCCAGTCTAAATCTTCTTTTCCTTGTAGTATACATAGGCATTCATCATTGTTCCAAATACCTCTAAATGAGGATCATTTCCTTTTCATTTTTTCTAATAGTTTTTATTAGATACCCGTGAAAATCTTTCATTATAAATGATGGGGAAGGAGCATTTGTAGCTTGATTTCTACAGTACTTCCTTACTCTTTCGTCCCAATAAGAAATTAAAATCTAATTTTGTTTCTGATGTCTATGAGCTTCTTATGAGCAGCTCCTATGTGCAAAGGTCATGATGGTTATAATTGTTTGATTGATCCATTTGTTCAATAATACTAAATGCATCCTAGGTGTCAGGTGCTTCTTTGGGACTGAGGATACAGCAGAGAACAAAACAGACAAAATCGTTGTCCTTAAGAAACTTACCTTCTAGTAGAATGAGGTCAACCCTAAGTTGAATATGAGTGTGTGTGTTATAAGTGCTGTGCAGAAAGCAAAGCAGCATAAGAGGGACAGGAAGTGCTGGGTGATAAAGGCTCTAATGTAAATGGGGTAGGTGGGTAGACCTTACTGAAACTGGAGGCTTCCAGCAAGAAGACTTGAACCCGGGGTGAGGGTTTCATGACAAAGGAGCAGGGAGTGTGGTATGAAAGCCAAGGCAAGAGAGGGCTGCAAGTTCTCAAAGAGGGGCATAGGGGGCCAGGGAGGTAAAAGATACCAGACTTTACATGGGCATTGGCTTTTACCCTGAAGAAAATTGAGGAGGCACTGTAGGATTTTAGCCGAGGAATTACATGATCAACTGACCTTTGAAAAGCATCACTCTAGCTGTAGCTGAGAACATGGGATTTTTTTTTTGTCATATTAGCAGTTTTATTTATGACAAATAAAGATTGCATTAGTGGAGGGGTCATAAGTTAGGTCAGCATTGTTTAATGAAACACACGCAAAGCATTGTGGGATGAAATGTTCTGGTCTTTGGTACACAAAATATTTTTACCCACTGACAGCCATCCTGCTTCAAGAAATCTATTAATCTCCTTAGGAGAGTGACTGTGAGTTCGTTTTTTATTGTAGCCTCACACATCGTGCCTGCGTGTGCTCAGTGATGGGCCCTGTGTGCCTTTTTGCAGATTGACTCTGGCTAAGATAAGCCAAGGTCCTGTGTGTACAATGGCATATGTGTCAAGGCCAAATCTCTCACTCTCAAATTTGGTTGCTAAATAACTCAACAAAATTTTCAACCCCTGTATTGGATCCTATGCTCACTGATGGGAATATAAAAATGAATGACTTCCTCATAAATGAGCTCTTGACCTGAGGATGATGTCAGAGGGTTGTATGTTGGAATTTTTGCTGTTCTTGCTAGATAGGAAACAGAAATAAAACTTTACTCCATTCAATTTTCTTCAGAATCTTTTTTTCTCTTGTCTTCTCTTTCTTTTTATCTTTTTAAGTGGGTATTTCATTTATGACAAAATACTAATAGAATTTTCCTGAAGAAAATCAGGAAGTATCTTCTGATGAAAGTTTTCTCATAAATATACTCCATCTATCTAAATGGCTAAATGTGTAAATAGTAAGGTTAAGTTATTCAATATTTACATGGCCCCATTTCACTGCTTTATGGCAAATAGAAGGGGAAAAAATGGAAACAGTGACACATTTTATTTTCCTGGTCTTCAAAATCACTGTGAATGGTGACTGCAGCCATGAAATTAAAAGACACTTGCTCCTTGGAAGAAAAGTTATGACAAATCTCGACAGCTTTGCTGACAAAAGTTCATATAGTCAAAGCTCTGGTCTTTCCAGTAGTCATGTTCAGATGTGAGAATTGGACCATAAGGAAGGCTGAGTGCTGAAGAACTGAAGCTTTCAAAATGTAGTGCTGCAGAAGACTCTCAAGAGTCCCTTCAATAGCAAGGAGAACAAGCCAGTCAGTGATAAATGAAATCAACCCTGAATATTCATTGGAAGAAATGAGGTTGAAACTGAAGCCCCAGTACTTTGGGCTACCTGATGCAAAGAACCAACTCATTGGAAAAGACTGGTGCTGGGAAAGATTGAGGGCAGGAGTAGAAGGGGGTACAGAGGATGAGATGGTTGGATGACATCATGGACTCAATGGACCTGAGATTGAGCAAACTCGAGGAGATAGTGAAGGACAGGGAAGCCTGGTGTGCTGCAGTCCATGGGGTTGCAAAACGTCAGACAGGACTTAGTGACTGAACAAGAACAACATTCCCTAGGAAGGCTAAACATTTGCTGTGCAGTCTGAGACTGATATCCCTCACTGTACCCCAGTGAAGTACAGTGTTTTATCTTGAAGTAATTTCTTTGATTTTTGGTAGAGTTGACTGAGAAATCAGTTTGTTTCCTAAAACTAAAAATGGGAACCATTAGAGTTTCTGCATGAGGATTATTTGGAAAACAATGGGAAAACTTGTTTTCAGGCAATTAACCCTGCTCTGAATTGATTTCTTAGCTCCTGTTACTGTCTTCAGTTCTGCCTAGGGTAACACAATATTTTTGCCACCTGGTAACCATTTAGTGGCTTGCTGTCTGTCAAATTGAAATCATTAATCTAAGATCCACAAAACACACTGACCTCATCAAGGACTATCAGCCACATTAATCACATGGTGAGCAGTAATTAATACCCTTGCTGTACATCTCAGCAGATGCCAAGTGGTAACCATGCCCAGATACAGAGCCATGTGGTGGGTGGTCTGAAGGTGGTATTCTTTTAAGATGAATTGAGACATGTTGGTAGGAAACTTGCTGTGCAAGTGAAAGAGAAAATCAAGGACTCCCTTTCCTTATTTGTCTAGCAGTATTGACTCAAGCATGCACAACGGTTGTACAGATTTCCTTGATGGCTCTAGGTAAAGCTAGTTATCTTTACTCTGTGCTATCAGAGTGCTTTTGTCATATTTCCCTCAACACGGTTATTATAGAGATTTCCCATTATGCATTTTCTATCTCTTCTACTAGTCTGTGAGCACCAAGGAGGCTGGAAATATTTTATATTTATATTTCTAACTCTGGAATATATGTTCATATTTCTAGCACAGTTCCTGGCACCTTATATCATTATTGAGGTTTAGTTGGTAAGTCATGTCTGATTCTTTGTGACCCCATGGACTGTAGCCCACCAGGTTTCTTTGTCCATAGGATTTCCCAGGCAAGACTACTGGAGTGGGTTGCCATTTCCTTCTCCAGGGGGTCTTCCTGACCCAGGGATCAAACCCACATCTCTGAGCCACCAGGGAAACCCATACTATATCATTGCTGCTGCTAAGTCTGACTCTGTGTGATCCCATAGATGGCAGCCCACCAGGTTCCCCCGTCCCTGGGATTCTCCAGGCATGAATATTGGAGTGGGTTGCCATTTCCTTCTCCAATGTGTGAAAGTGAAAAGTGAAAGTGAAGTTGCTCAGTTGTGTCTGACTCTTAGCGACCCCATGGACCGCAGCCTACCAGGCTCCTCCATCCATGGGATTTTCCAGGCAAGAGTACTGGAGTGGGGTGCCATTGCCTTCTCCGTACTATATCATTAGGTACCTCTTAAATGAATAATTGAATATGTGTATGGATATGCAATATATAAAAATTATGATAAAAGCATGTTCTTCACAGGAATAGGATAATTGGTGTCATATTTATATACCTGTTGTCTAGCCATTTCTGGGTACAGAGAAGGTGCCCAGTAAATGCTTATTGAATGTGTGTACTTTCTGGCAAGACTTCAGTAGGACACCTCTGCCCTTGGAATACTACTGCTAAGGTGCATGGGATCAGCTGCCAAACAAATTTTTAAAATATTTTTTTATTTAAAAATATTTATATTTATTTATTTTTTAAATATATTTTTTAGTATAGCTGATTTATAGTGTTTCAGTTATACAGCAAAGTGATTCAGTGACACATTAATACATACAAATGTATTCTTTTTTAGATTCTTTTCCTTTATACATTATTATAAGATGTTGAATATAGTCTCCTGTGCTATACAGTAGGTTCTTGTTGTTTATCTATTTTATCTACAGTACTGTGTGTCTCTTAATCCTCAAATTCACCATCCCCCCCTTTCCCCTTTAGTAACCATAAATTTGTCTCCTATGCTAAATGAATTTTTAAAAGGCATATTTATCTTAAAGTAAAAGAATTTTGTAGGAGGCTTGAAATTACACTTATGTAAATTCAACTAAAGGGAAGAATCAGTACAGATTCCATATATGTTTTCAGAGTTCTCTGAAGACTCCTGAAAAAAGGAAGTACAGAGGATCCAAAATAGACTTCCTTCTCCAAAACAATTAAAAACCATACATGCACCCTTGACTCAGAAAGGTCTATTAGATGTTATAATCTCATTTTTACTGTAACCAATGATGATACCAAAGCAAACATTATGATTTAGCTAAACAAGAAATAAATATAATTTTTATGTTAAAGGACTAACAATTACATATTAAATACTTACTGATGAGTAAATGAATGTATTAAATAACAAAATGGAATTTCCCTTTTAGTTCTCAGAATGTACCGCCTACGAGGAAACTTTGAGATTCCCTTGTGATTTTACTGAGCTTTATTCTCAGTAGGACAAATGTTCAGCATCAATCAGCATATACCTGGGGCTATGAGAGTGATAATCAAAGAAGAAAATATCTCTAATTTAACCTACTGATTTAAAGCTTTCTAAAAATTCTAAATGAAAATGACAGGTAACTGTGGTGAGAAACCAGTGAGGCGGATTTATCATTCAGAACTTGTCTTTCTCACTCCGTGTCATGTGTCTTCTGAACCACTGCTTATTAACTCACTCGATATTCTTATCAATTATTCAAGTGGTTGGTCTCAGTCTGGCCCTCAATCTGATCATCCCATCATACAGTCAGCCTGTTGGGTGTCTCTCTAGAGCTCCTGGTCTCTACTCCCTTTTCACATCTGCGAGAGGCCTGCTGCTTAAAAAAGTACACAATTTAGGAAGAAAAGCATTACCCTTCCCCCATCGTTTCCACTTCATTTGTTTCAATTTTGAGATGGAAATATATCTGAAATAATTAAACGACATAATTTAATTTTGGCATTAAAATAGATATGTTCAAAGCAGGTTAAAATCAACTATTTCATCAATTTTCAAATATTCTTTCACAACTTCCATTCCACCATTTTTAACCTGTTTCTCTACACTCAAATTTGCCCCCTCTGGCTTGTA
Source organism: Cervus canadensis (assembly GCF_019320065.1). Lineage (NCBI taxonomy): Eukaryota > Metazoa > Chordata > Mammalia > Artiodactyla > Cervidae > Cervus > Cervus canadensis. The sequence continues at coordinate 58,168,255 of NC_057400.1, forward strand.
ACTCAAAGTACCCATGATATGGGCTGATTTTTTTCCTTCACTGACATTAAAGAGCTTTCAGAAAGACTGAAAGTAACAGCACTTTGACTCACCTAATCAGAATACAGAGAGCAGTTATTTATACGTGTGCCTTTGTCCTGTGCCTAAGCGTTTTAATGTCAGAGAGCTTGCATCATTTATATTTGCCTTTAAAAAACATGCTGGAGACACTTAGCATACACATTTATTAAACAGAAATAATTTAATGATTCCAACCCTGAGAAGATGCTGTATCATAGCACATGTATCTGAGAGATTTACCTTGAGTTCATCGTAAAGAAAATTTAAAATGATGAAACCTGTGGTTTATTTTTCAAGGATTCTGATAAATGGTTTTGGCAAATACAGTTTTTCAAGTCATGTTTCAACCTCCTGCCATTTATTTTCCTAGACTGAAACCTATCAATTTGAAATGTATGGGCATTATCACATGAAATGAGGTTTAGAGGATATTTGAGAAATGAGACCTAAAATTCAGTAGGGAAAATTGAGAGGATTATATCGAGTAAAGTCTAGTAAACGATAGTATTTGAACTAAGGTAATAGACAATGGAACAAGAAGCTGTAAGCTTGAACAAATTACTATATAAAAGGTAATAAAAATGCTGAGTTAGCAGAATTTGGTGCTGATAATATGTGAAGTAGCTAAAGAAAAAGAATGAGTACATTTTTGTGTATGGTTTTCATAGTGTTTCTCTAGGTTGGGTACAAGGTATTTTAATAACTGATCCAGTGCATTATAGGCACATAATTAAACTCTACTGGCACTAATGCAAAAATTCAAAGCAATTCATCAGATGGTAAAATAAGCACTGCCTAGCTGCAGAGACGGAGAAGGCAATGGCAGCCCACGCCAGCACTCTTGCCTGGAAAATCCCATCAACGGAGGAGCCTGGTGGGCTGCAATCCATGGGGTCGCTAAGAGTCGGACACGACTGAGTGACTTCACTTTCACTTTTCACTCTCATGCATTGGAGAAGGAAATGGCAACCCACTCCAGTGTTCTTGCCTGGAGAATCCCAGGGACTGGGGAGCCTGGTGGGCTGCCGTCTGTGAGGTCGCATAGACACGACTGAAGTGACTTAGCAGCAGCAGCAGCTGCAGAGAGTTGTGAATTTGTACATAAAAGAAGTCAAATCTGAAATGGATTATCTTTTTAAGATAGAAAGCAAAATAACTTATTCTGATTCCCTTTTACTCAACATTGCCAGGGCTTTGACTTCAAGCTCCCAAGACAGTTGAGTGAAAAAAGTTAAAATGCATAGCGCAATATTATGTCATGTTGTAGACAGAGAAATAGCATACCATTAAAAAAAGAAACTACATGGACATAGGACTTTTTTATTTTGTTGCTCTTAGAATAAAACCTCTGAAGGACAAGATCATGTTTTATGTCTTGTTTAGTCATTAGAGTAAACCACATAAAACGGATTGTGAAAGATTTAAAAGAAAAACAAATATTGAAAATAATTTTTCTGCAAGTACAGCAGCAGTTTGAATACCAGCTGCATCTTTAGCAAAATAAGCAGGAGCATTTGACTTTGTCCCATAGTAGTTGTGGAAGAAACAGTTTTGAAAGGAGGACAGGAAAAGGTGATGAATAGAGGATGTGTGTGTGTGTTTGTGTGTATGTGTGAATACTTGAGTGTGTATCTTGGGAAGGGTGGAAACTAGGAAGATAGGGAGTCGAAGAAATACTTTCAGAGGTACTTCCCTTGACTGCTATGCTTTATACCTAGATTCTTCAGGCAGGCTAAATAACATCCAACTTGCTGAAAAGAGCAGAAACAGAGAGATCTGTGGAAACAGAAGGCCAAGAAACCCCCTCCAAAGGGAAAAAACCAACTCAAATGCAAGGACAGACCAGCACACTGTGAGACTGGAGTGGGTGATATGGCTACTGGCGGTCCCAAAGTTCAGGAAAATATGGCCAGTCATGCCATGGAGACAAATGCCCTCTTGAGACGGGAGAGCTACTTCTTGGATCAATTTAAAGTTCAATCGGTAGAAGTGTCTGCAGAGAGCAACTGAAGAGACCTAGAGGGAGTAAAGAATGGGTCAAACAGTCCTCTCAGCCCGGTTGGATACTCTGTACCAAGTGCAAATTATAACATATAAATGCAGAGTTTGTTTTTTGTGACTGGTCAGAAAGTTTCTCTCGTACAACAGTGAAGAATAATGCATGAATATGGAGACAGATGAATGATAACAAGGTAGTATTAGCAACAGTTGAGGCCTTGTTCACTAGAAACTGTATGTAAGTACAGATAGAATCCAGGAAAATTGACAGCTTGTTTTATTTAGAGTTTTCACCTCTCTCAGTAGAAGACCGCCTTGATAAAGTTGTTCAGTTGCTAACTTGTGTCTAACTCTTGGCAGCCCTATGGACTGCAGTATGCCAGGCTGCCCTGTCCCCCGCTATCTCCCAGAGTTTGCCCAAGTTCATGCCCATTGAGTCGGTGATGGTATCCAACCATCTCCTCCTCTGCTGCTCTGTTCTTTGACCTTCAGTCTTTCCCGGGATCAGGGTCTTTTCCAATGAGTTGGCTGTTCCCATCAGGTGGCCAAAGTATTTGAGCCTCAGTGTTAGCCTCAGTCCTTCCAATGAATATTCAGGGTAGATTTCCTTTAGGATTGACTGATTTGATTTTCTTGGAGTTCAAGGGACTCTAAGGGTCTTCTCTAACACCACAATTCAAAATCATCAATTCTTTGGTTCTCAGCCTTCTTTATGGTTCAGCTCTCATATTCATACATGACTATGGCAAGACCATAGCTTTGACAATATGAACCTTTGTCAGCAAAGTGATCTCTTTGTTTTTTGATAAAAGTAAGAAAGATAAAAACAGAACTAGTACTAGTACTAGGACTTTGTATGAAGAGAGATTGTTGATTAAAAGAGAATATCATGTGAGAAATGTTTTCATTAATTATGTACATGCATACATGGATCATTTTAGAAAATTCCCACGTATTTTACCCTTTATATATATTTTTTTCTCTCAAAGTATATTATTTCTTTTCTGTTACAATTTCAATTTATGTCCCAAATCCCAAGTTGGAAAAGTCCACTAAATTATCAGGCAAAAATAACTGAATCTGAGTGAATTCAAGCTGATCACATTATTAGTTGTCTATTTCATGCATTTATTCATCCATCCGTCCATCCATTTACCCAGCCAGCAAATAGTTATTGTAAACATACAGTGTATCTGACACTGAGACACAGGTATTAGCAAGATATCCTGCCTGCACAGGGGTTACAATCTGTGGGTAAGAAAATCACAATTATTTAAAGCAGAGAAGTAAGTGTGTCAAGAGAAGCCCCTATAGGGTACTATGGGAAATCACAAAGGGCTCCTGGGTTTGTATACTGACACCCAAAATGAATGAAATAATTTTTCTCATACCTGACATTCTGGGAACAGAATTGCAGGGCTGGTATAGTGGTTCCATAATATCAAAGCTCTAGATTCCTTCTGTCTGGTTGCTTTGCCAGCTCCAATGTGTTGCTTCATCCACATGGTCCACTATGGTCCCCACTCACATCCTTACTCTGGCTATCAGGAAAGGGAAAGAGGAGGAGGTGAAGTCACTGAGAATTCTCTTAAGTGCACAGCTCCGATGATGAACATATCCTTTCAGCTCACCTATCACTAGCCAGAAATTAATTTTATGCTCATATGTAACTTAAAAGGAAGTCAAAAGTGGAAATGTATTCTTTCTTGGGGGTGGCCATGCCTTCAACTAAAAATGGAGAGTTTTATTGCTTTAGAAACAAGCAAATCATGGCCTTAGGAGAGGATAACCAGCAATCTCTGCTGGAGATCCCACTTCAGAGTGTGAGTTAACAGAAAGCTCCAAGAGTGAGCGGGAGTTGACCAGGCTAACTGTATGGGGAATGGTGCTCCTAATGATTGATTAAATCACCACACACCTAGATCTGAGCATAGTGTCTTCCTGGTACCAGTTACTTGTACACTTGGGGCCCTTCAGATGGCTGAATACAAACCAGCCCTGATTGGGACAAAATGGTGCTGAAACAGAGACTCTTCCTCTTTTTGGTAAATGTGATATTACTCTTCACTAAAGGAGAAAAATTATTGCAGGATACATGCTCATAGTCTTTGAGCCCCTCTCTATTCTTTAAGCAGAATTTTTCTTGTCATGGCCAAGTTCTTGGGCTTCTGATATACCAAATTAGGACGGTAGGTAGAAATGCAGCATAAAGAATTCTGCTCATGTCAGAAAATGCTTCACTTGGAGGTCAATAATGGGACAGAAGGCTGGGGATGCTTTTGGAAACACAAAGATGGAAAATTTAGTGGATTGATTGCTTCAATTCATGAGAGTTAAAAGAAAAATCTATCCAAAAAAGATTATTGAAAACACTACTTGGTATTATGTGTCATACTCCTGGTCCCTCTTTTTGCAGCCTCTTCAAGACATTTCAGTAAACTCATATATTATTCTTTGGTACTTTGGGTCATCTGACTTTTATTTCTTTTGGATGAAACAACTCTACTGAGATAAGATTTGAGACCAGCATAAGAAGATTCCACTTTATTTAAAAGACTTAGGATTTTACTCATGTGCAAGTATTTTTTTACCTTTTAAAAATCAGTAAGCTGAGTAGATGGCTGCCATTATAATGAAACCTTGGGTTCTAGAAAAAAAAAAATTTCACCAAACTCTTTCCTCTGCCCAGTTGCCTAAAATCTATGTTTTTATATTCTACCTTTTGTATTAAGTGGTGATTCATAATTCTCCAAAGATGTACCTGTTCCTCAGTGGAGTGAGTTATTTCACCTCTAACATTTTAGTGTATATTTATTTAAATTTCAGTTGTCTGATGACTGGAGAAGTTAGGACCTCAGAACAGAGAGGAGAAAATGCCTAGCTGAGGGAAGATATTTGAAGTGGGAGTGGAATAAGACTTTTGAAGTAGGGAAAGACAAATTTCATCTACTAATTTTTTGCCTAAGGCTGACTCAGCCACATAAATTTAAAAATGCAAATAAAAATGTGTATTTCTTAAGGAATTCCTGCCTTATAGAAGTAAAAAGCAGCATTTCTGACCAGAAATACCTCCCCCCGCCCCATGTAGTATTATTTCTTAAGGCAGAGTTTTCTCTGGAATAAAAAAAGATATTTGAATGTGCTTTCTCTAGGTATACTTCTAAGCCTTTCAACAAACACAGGAAAAGCTAGAAAGGAAAGTTCTTTCCATGAAAACCTATTTTTGTAGGATGGGATTTAAAAATTCATCATGTTTGTCAAAATATGACAATTATTTATCAAACTTGGTAGACTTCAGGGCTGTTTGATGAACTTATTTCTTTATTTTCTGTAAGCAATCCCTCTTCTTCTTTTGACAAATGAATACAAACAACATTTGCAGTCCAACATATTTTTCCCAGAGCAATCATCATTGGATTTCATGATTACCAGTGATGACTTTTTTTCTCATCTTTAGCTCTAATTCCAGACAATAATGGAACACAAAAGCAAGTTTATGTGGCAAGCCCTATTTGAAGGATAGGTATAGTTTCAAAGCCCCAGGGAAATGTCTTGTTTATAAAGCTCTTTCTTCCATTAACACTACCTGACCTTCAGGGTGGTCTCACATAGCCCTCCGCAGATAACAGGCCTTAGGATGACTAAGACTATATATGTCACAAATGCTTGATAGTAGAAAGCCCAAATTATCTTGTCACCATGTCACACAAGTAAGATAGAAACCCAAGGTACGGACAATGACTGTTTTCCACAAGGTGGCAGTGGTCTTTGCGCAAAGAACAGAAGCATAGCACTCACTGGGTCTGATACCCACTGTCACAAAATTTTGCCCTTGTGAATTTAATACTTGTGAAAGCCTTGTTATGGTTGTTTTCTTTACCACAGGCTGAGTTCTCAAGAACAATTAACCCTATTTTCATAGAGAGAAAAAAAATTCTGCATATATAATATAATGTCTTATATAATGTCTTTTTCTATGGAGCCAAAAGTATTTTGCAGCTGTTATTTAATTAACCTCACACTATGCCTCTGAGTCAGAGAAAAGGAATTACTGTATATCCTATTTATCACAGTGAATTTAAATAATTTACTGATAGCATTCAGAGGGGGAAATGGTGGCAGAGGGAATAAAACATGTGTTGAGTTCTAATGCATAGCCCTAATCATTAAGCCAAGCTGATTTCCTATAGAAGAAATGTTATATAGGGAAGAGGTCCTATTTAATACATATTGAAAAAATAAATTTTTCACAAATGCAGATTCCAAAACAGTGGTTTTCCCATTTTAATTTTAGTGTTTAAGTACGTTAGCTTGTGAGTTTATTGGTTAAGAATATTGCTGAGCTTTTAAAATGCTAAATCTGAGTTCTGTCCCCAGACATTTTGCTTTCATAGAACTGGGATGGGCTTAGGAATTTGCATATTTTAAATATAACTCAGGTGATTCTGAGACCTGTGTTCTTGCCCACACTTTGAGACACTGCTCTATGAGCCTCGAGGGGTATACTGGTAAGATAAAGAAATTGACCCAGTTTTCTGAAATTAAAAGAATCTAATTTTTTTGGAGAAAAATGTTCTGTTTTACATAAAAACTCAAAATATAACATTTCTCTCAATTTGAAGGGTAAATCCATAAGTGAAATTAGTATGCGTTATTCATGTTTTATTTAAAAATCAGTTAACAAAATTTTAAGTATAATTATTTTTAAACCATACTGTCAGAAGAGTAACTATAATGATAAAAAAAATTAACACATTCCTTATCTTTCTCTTGAGCTCGATGGTCACATTTGAGCAGGTTTTAGGTAATTGGGTCTAGTCTACTTAGAATCTTATACTTTTAGAACTAGAAAGGACTCTAAAAATATTAGGATGCCAGGTGTGATACAAAAATTAACCCACTCTGGTAGCATGAATCTTTTCTTCTTCTGAGTTAGAAGTCAGCACGAATCTTTTTACTTAGTTATATCTGCTCATTCAATTGGACTTATATAAGCATTTGCCCTATTTAATAACATGGTAAATTTGATTGAATCACTGATTCCACAGATGCCGCATTCCTGGAGACATGAGTCCCTGATGCATGATTTTCAAAGGAGATGGTAGGAGACTGCATGAGAATGATTGTGTGACTCATAGTAACCTTTCCCTGGCATGGAAGCTACAAATGGGTCAAGTGTTGGTTTTGAAGATGGGCTTCTCAGAGGGATATTGGCGTTCCGTGACTCTCACTCTCTCGCACCGTTTCTGTCTTCCTTCAAGTCAAACGGGAAGTGGTTTAAAGAGAAAGCAATGACTTAATTTGGGTTCCAGGTGGTTTGGTGAATGTAATGATGGATGTGTATTTCCTACCTGGAAAGTCTTCTGGGAAGAAAAGGGCTGTCAGGCCTTGACAGCTTGGTTGCTCTCAGAATAGCTGCATTCCTAAGTTATCATATTCCTGCCAGTTCTTGGCAGTGCCTGGCTTCCTAATGTTTGCCAGTTTATTGAAGGTAAGGGGATATCTTATTTTTGTTTTAATTTGCATTTTTCTGATAACCAGTGAACCTATACATCTCATTAAATGCTGTTACATTTTGATATTTTTTCTTTACATTGCTTATTCATGTTCTTTGTCCATTTTTTGATTGGCATTGCTATCTTTTTCTCTGTTGATTTGTAAAGGTTCTGGGTAAATTTTAGTATGTTTATTTGTATTGGGTTGAATAGCATATAATTTTTAGATGCTTCAGAAATAATACATATGCTCTCCCATTCTGTCAATTGTCTATTAATTTTGAGTCTGGTATCTTTCATCAAATAGACTTCTCTAATTTGGATGCAATTAAATTCATTCCTTTTTTTTTCTTTTGTCTTTATGATTTTGTTTAAGCAGACCTATCTTGCTTAGGATACAAAGATGCTTGCCCATACTTTCCCTGTTGGTTACAAGTTAATTACCATCTGAGCTTCACTGGTGGCTCAAACGGTAAAGAGTCTGCCTGCACTGCGGACACCTGGCTTGATCCCTGGGTGGGGAAGATCCCCTGGAGAAGGAAATGGCGACCCGCTCCAGTATTCTTGCCTGGAAAATCCCATGGATGGAGGAGACTGGCAGGCCATGCGATCACAGAGTCAGACATGACTGAGCGACTTCATTCTCACTAATTACCATCTATATATGCTTGTATTTACGCAGAGATGGACAAATTATTACTTTTATCCTGCTTAGTCAAGAAAATAATTAAGATAATCTATAATAAAATAATTACATAATAAATCTACAGCTATAAAATAGATACATTTGAAGTATCAAAAAGATACTATTTAATTTAAAACTATCTGAGCTAATATTTCTCAATGTGAGTTCTGTGAGCCATTTGCATCATAATTATTTTGGATACTCATTAAATAGGCAGACTTGAGGCCCTTATCCCAGACCTACTTACTCAGAAGCTGTTGGTATAGATCCAGAAATTTTTATTCTTTGTTTAACTTTTAAGATAAGATCTGTTTAATACCACTAGTCTAAAAGTACTAAATTTGAGGTTTAAATTATGATCTAAGCTTTTAGGCTGCACTGACTATGAGGAAAATATTATAAAATACAAATCATAACTATGTAACAAAAACTGAATTCATAAATTCTTTAGGAGAAATAAACTTCCTGATTCTGAATTCTGAAAGGATATATCCCCATCCATGCTGAATCAGCATGAATCCTTTTTCAGAGGACCCTTAATATAAGACCATCTCTGTATAAAGGTTTTTAAAGAATATTTAGTAATGTTTTTCACCTGGTCATTGGTTTATTTAATCTTCAAGAGAAACTGAGAGCAAAACAGTAGAGTAACTGCATGAATATATTTTCATAACTGAATCTGAATTTAATTTTAATCTGTAATGAGGTTAAGAATGACTAGTTCAAATTATATTTCATTGTGAGGAATATTTTGGGGGAGAGAGGGCAAGGTTAATGACATTCAGTTATCACAGGACTCCTGCTTAGGGAGATTCTGGTTCAAAATGTTTACTCAAGATGTAGTGTTCATATGAACATTGGAAAGGTATTAATGTTGAGTTGAGGGTCATTGAAATTCAGATTCTTTAATGTCTGAGCCACCAAGGAAGCCCTTTGAGGGTCAGAGAAGTTGTTACATAATGGGAGGTGTATGGGAAAAGCAGTTGACTACTGGAAACTGAATTGTTCAGAGTCCTAAAGTACTCTTTCTTTCTACTCCAAAGCTTTCCAATGCTGATGAAGAGATGGAAGCTGGAGGAGTCCATGGTATTGACCTTGCTGTTAAATACACTACTTAAGGACTCACTTTTGATAATGTGTCAGTTACTATAATTTGATTAAAAATACTTAGCACTGGTTTATTATACCAAAGGTTATATTTTAGAGTTAGAAAGAAACTTAAAGTTGTCTAACTCAATTCCTCATTTCTATGAGAAAATTGAGGCCCAAAGAAGGAAGGCTTAGATTATTATTTTTTGGTAAAGTTGAGAGTAGAATTCAAGACTTCTGGGCCAAAATGCAACAGAAAATTGAGGACAGAGATTTATTCTGGAGAAACCTGGACTTGGAACAGTTTCTCAGTTAGATATTCTCCATGTTTGCCAACTTCTAGAGAAGTACAAGGGTAGATTAGGAGAGCATTTTAGATACATTTTAAAAATTTGAGATAATTTTGATTGACCACCATCGTAAGAAACAATATAGAGCGTTACCTTCAATTAATGGAATAAAAGTACTATAAAAATAAGGCCATTTTGAGATGATAACCATATTAAATTCTGAAACTTTGGTTAGAATTTGGATATTAAATAGGTATTTAGGAAAAATACACATAAAATGTATAATCTTAAGAATGTGATAAGAAAATATGGGGATATGAATTTGAGCAACACAATTTTAGTTAGAATTCTTGCAGGTACTTGACGTCAATTGTTATTGAATAGGGAGTTCCTAAGCAATAGACATAAAGATTCAACCAAGCAAGATGAATAAGCTCTAGAGCCCTCTATACAACTAATTGCACTGATAGTCAACACTAATATATTGTTCACTTAATTAGATCTCAAATGGAGTCTTCTCAATACAATAAAAGACACTGTGCTTTAGACAAAGCCAGCAAACTATGTACAAAAGATAAGCAAAATTTTGAAAAACAATGTGGGACACCAAGCAGTTCTTGTTGATAAAAATGAAAGGAATATTTCATTTATTAGAAATTTCAGTTAAACTTTCAATTTTTAATAGAAAAATATGGAAAATAACATTTCCAGATGATGAAAAATGAATTGCATCTAGATTTATCAGGATGTTTTCAGTGAAGATATAGAGAAATTAAAATGTATGATATCCATAATTGACAGTTAACAGGTATGGGACAGTTATCTCTAGAATTCCCATTGAGTCAAAACAACAAATATCAGCAGGGCCAATTCCATGTCTTGAATAGTTTTTATTAGTAGTGATAACTCAAGATAGCTCTTCTTAACTAGGTTAAGGAAAGTATCAGCAGACTAAAAGTATGTAATTTTTGAGTCAAATTTGGAGTGAAAGAGACCCATTCTTATTTTTATACAAGCAAACAAACAAATCAATAAGTGAAATACTCTTTTAATGGATTCTGGTGGGGAGGACCGGGTCTGACCTTGTCCAGGATAAGGCTATCTTCTCACATGACATTATTTTATTGCTTGCTCCACTGCCTGACATCAAGGTTACTGGCAGCTTAATCCTAATTTCTAAAGCACTGTCAACAGCTATTTCTTTTCCTTCAAAATGGGACTGAAGTTCTGTGAAATGATTTAAAGTTATAAAAAAATGTTGTTATAAAACCAAACAAAAACTAAGAAATAAGATCTTTCCATCTTTCTTTGGCAATCTTAGAATGGCATAAATTTATTATTAGCCACATTAAACATTCAGGAAATACCCAGGGATGTCATAGAATTGGAATCTCACACAGCTCAGTGAGTTTTTGCTAACTGAAGATTTTGGAAAAATGTATTTTTTATATGATTTAGTCTTTTCCAGTTTTCTGACGATCAAGAACAGTAATTTTCCATTTTCTGATTGCCTATACTGGATATTTTAAATCCTACCCTCCAAACACTCACACAAAACCTTCAATATTTCACACGTTCATTACTCTCGCTTTGTCATTGGTTAGGAATAAAGGCTGAACCATCAAAACTTCATTAATTGCTTGAAAAATTTAGCTCTAGTCATTGAATTATTAATCAGGAAATCAAAGTGACAGATAAGTTGTTCAAGTTAGAACTACTCCCTGGGGGGCCAGGATGGAGAACTATTTAGATGGGTTAAGCAAATCCTGCATATGTGAGATACCAGGACATTGACCCAGACATTCATTGCCTTAGACAATAAAGAGCAGCAGGCACAGGTAAGATGAGGAAGCTGATGAAGCAGAGGTTTAACTGTTATGACACATGACACATGACAACCTGGACCTTGAGAAGGTGAGGTTGCCAGAAAACATTACTATTTTTAAAATGAAGCCCTTGACCTGTGTATAATCAGATAATCAGCCAGAAATCATAAAATACAATATTTTTCAAGTAAAGTGGTTTGAAAGCATACCCTTATTAGGGTAACTGCATGTTTCATAATCCCCTTAATTGATAAGCCAAACAAAATTTTCTTTTTTTAAAAAAAATATTTTTGATTTACAATGTTGCATTACTTTCAGGTGTACAATATAGTGATTTAATATTTTTATAGATTATACTACATTTGAAATTATTTTAAACTATTGGCTACATTCCCAGTGCTGTAAAATATGTCCTTGAAATTTATTTATTTGATACATTGTAGCTTGTATGTCTTAATCCCCCATTCCTCTCTTGTTCCTCTGCTTTCCCTGCTACTGGTAACCACAAGTTTCTTCTCTGTGTCTATGATTCTGTTTCTGTTTTATTATATTCATCTGTTTGTTTTATTTTTTAGATTCCTGATACAAGTGATAACAGAGTTTTTGTCTTTCTCTGCCTGACTTCACTTAGTACAATAATCTCTAGGTTGACCCATATTGTTGCAAATGACAGAGTTTCATTCTTTTTTATGGCTGAGTAATATTTCACTGTATAAATATATACCACATCTTCTTTATCCATTCATCTCTTGATGGGTGCTTCCATATCTTGACTATTGTAAATACTGCAACTATGAACACTGGGGTGCATGTATCTTTTTGAAGTAGTGTTTTTCAGTTTTGTTTTTCCACTTCTGGATGTATACTCAGGAGTGAAATTGTTGGATCATATGGTACTCCTATTTTAGCCTTTTGAGAAACCTCCATGCTGTTTTCCAATTTGCATGCCGACCAACGGTATACTAATGTTCTTTTTGCTCCATATCCTTGCCAGCGTTTGTTATTTGTAGACTTTTTAACTACAGCCATTCTCTCTGACAATTTGCCATGTTATCTTTTCATATGCCTATTGGCTATCTGTATATCTTCTTTGGAAAAATGTCTATTCAGTTCTTTTGCCCATTTTTTAAATCGAGTTGTTTGCTTTTTTAATAGAAACTAAATTTTATTATGAAAGCCAAGAGTTTCTCACCCACTCTTTTTTCCCCAGAGGTAATCATCTAAAGTAAGACAATACAATCTGTTCACTGATGTGAATCACCTGTTCTGCCATTATGTGTGCCCAGGGGCTTGTCTTTGAGAAGTAGACTGCTTCTCCAGATCAAGGTTACCAACACTGGATTATTCTTCTATTTTAGCTTTTTTCTCTGGAGGAATAATAGTAATAATTGAATATTTATGTTTTACCTTGTGAGGAAAGATAACATGCTTAAATTTACTTTCCTTTCATTAATTGTTCATGATTGTACTTTCTGAATTTATACACACATAAACACATACCCTCATGTAATCCTAGGTTGTATTTCTCTTACAGTCTGTGACTAGAAACTCTTAAAATTCTGTATCCACAATTTAGGGACTTAAATTTGTTATTCAAAACTCTTCACCACCTCTTTTGACTATTTTAGCTTATTACCATGGTAGCAATATGCTCTAAATGTTAACCTGAAAATAATACAAATTAAGAAGATATACTTTACCTCCTTTTCTACTGTATCCCTGTCTGGTTGATCAATGGTGGAATTACAAGGCCGGATTACAGACTGTTATTTAATATTAAACACATGGATTTGAGAAATTAAGTAAATTTTCCACCTTTTTCCATCTGGTGCCTTGGTTACCAAGAAACTATGTGAAGGTAGTTTGAAGAACAAAGTGAATTTTGAGGTGAGAAATCACTCTTTAGTTCTCAATAACTTATCTCTGAGTGAAATGTAATTTTACACAGAAGTTATATGAGGATCATCAGTTGCCCAGTGTAAACGGTTCTTGTTGCATTCTCTTGTTATTCCAACTGGGATCATGAAAGATAATTTTAAGTTGCATCTGATATGCACCTATAACTAATTCAGAGAGAAGCATCCGGGCAATAGATCTATTGTTTCAATAGAATGACAATGTAATTCTGGTCCCTTTTCAATCTATATCATTTATAAAATTTGCCTGATGTTGTGAATGACCCATTTAGAATATGATGGTTCAAATCTAGTCATGACTTATTGTGACTTCTTGATGATTCAGAAAAAAATAATAGCTTTACTCTTTGTTGAGAGCACAAGTTTGAAGCTATCTCATGGTCCAATGGTTCCCCAACTTTTTTGCAGAGTTCTTCTTAGGTTTGACAAGTAAGCCTGGGATCTACCTACTCTATATGTCCATACTTTTGGTAGGGAAAACACTGTAGTTTCAAAGCATACATGTGTTTCCTTTGAGGTACTAGGTTTTTATCTGCTTTAGAGCCAGACGTATGGATAATTTTGTATTTGAGCTGTAACACTTATTAATCTTAAACTCTAAAATCTATTGATTGGAAAGGTATAGCTCATAAGTACCATCAACATTATGGGGTTAACCAATAACTCTGGACAAACTTAATTGATAAAGATAGACTAACACTAATTTCAAATTGAGAAGTAGGAACGACAGTGACTAAAAATCTTAAGTGAATTAAAATGAATGATGCATGGAAAAGATAGTCTATCTGAAAATAGTGGGCAGTCCAGCCATATACTTGTATGCAAGCATATCAGAAAATTGAGTTTGGCCATTGCCTGGCAGCTAGGAACTTCCAGATGTAGGATAGGCAGGGAGGTCTTTCTTATCTCCCAGCACCCCTTTGTGTGATTTCATGTTGAATTTCTTTTTTCTTGCTTGTTACATCACTCTAGAAGCTTGCAGTTTGACTTCTGCCTGACTTTGCCAATGAGTTACTGTGTTTCTCTTATATTCCCCAAATACTTTGCTTAAATAAAGTACACTTTAATTGAAGATTTGAAATCATGGTGGCAGTCTATAGCATAGCAGACAACAGAGAATAATCTAAAACCACTGTTCTTACAACTCCTTGCCATCTCTACCTTGGGGATTCCTTATGTTTATGTCTTTCCTTGACCTGGGAGTGTTAATAGAATCTCCCTTACTCTCAAAACCAATCCTTCCAATCACATTCAAAATATTGCAAAGGTCTTAAAAGAAGATTGAAAATTATATTTCATTACCATATTTTAGTTCAAATTCTTAGGCAGTCCTTGATCTCTCACTAACCAAAGAAAAGTCTAACCATTTCCCCCCTTTTCCCTCTCTATTATACATAAGTAAAAATGAAAGTTATGAAATTACTTGACAGTCACCCATGACATCAGAAGAGACTTTGTTGGTGTGTTCTTGGCAGTTCATCAAAAGAATTTTGTGTGTACTCTTGACTATTCTTTGTTAATAATTATTCTTGTATCTGTTATTCATATATTATTCAAGAGTAGTCAATACTATCTGTGCAAATTCAAACTATTTTCATCTGTATATAAATATCACTTTGGTGTCATGAGATTGTCATATTAAAATATACTTTAGATTATATTTGAATGTAGAATTTCATAGTCAATGAGTAGCATTCTTTAATTTTTACTCCTAGAAATTCCAAATTTTCAGTGTTTTAATGGAGCAGTAAATATAGGATAATTTTTTTGTCTTGATGGTAGTGAAGACTTGTTTATTTTTCTTGTGTATTCAGATTTCCTGCTAGTCTGATAAGTTTTTCTAAGGAAGGAAAACTTTATAACAGTATATAATTTAAAGAAATACATAAATTCTTTAAAATTCTATAGGACTTAATGAAATAAGAGAGAATTGTAGTTTAAGCTTAAGAGTTTTAAAATGATGATCAAATTAATGCTCTTTGAACCTCTTCCATTTTATTAAAGAGGTACTAAGAAATTTTAATACTGCTTTTCCTTTGAAGGCAAAGTCTCTTTCTCCCATGCTTTATTCCTTTCTGATCCTCTCTGATTTTTACTCCTGTCCTGCCTTCTTGGCTTTCTTCTCCAAAGAAAATGTGCCTATAAGTGTGTTCAGGCTCAGTTAACCTGGATATTTATTTAAGCCAATGTTAAGACACTTTGATATCATTCCTATGTACAAGTTACGTCTAATCTTTTTTCTCAAATTGGGAATGTCAAGGTTCCAAAGATTGGTTTACTTATTTGTTTATATATGTATTCTTTGGTTAATAAATGTCTTTGTATCACAGAAATTTAAAGTTTGTATGCTATTATCTGGGGCTTCCCAGTTAGTGCTAGTGGTAAAGAAGTTGCCTGCCAATGCTGGAGACATAAGAGATGTGGGTTTGATCCCTGGGTCAGGAAGATCCCCCTGGAGGAGGGCATGGCAACCCACTCCAGTATTCTTGCCTGGAGAATCCTCATGGACAGAGGAGGCTGGTGGTCTGTAGTCCATGGGATCTGACCATAGACATGATTGAAGTGACAGCATAGACACACACACACACACACAGGCTATAATCTACCAAATCTTAGCTGTTACGTTTTATAGGTTTCAGTGCTATCTCCTTGGTTACGTGCTGTTGTGTCTATCAGACAGCTTCTAGTAAAGCATTATGGATGATGTGAAGACTATGACTAAACCTAAAATTGCATTGAACAGCCACTGTAAATCTCTTTCTTGTTTAATGCTGTGCCAATAGCAATAGCAATAGTAACAGCTAAAGCTGCTGCTCTTGAAGATATCTGTCAAACACATGATGATTAATCCCACTTTTCTCCCTCTGAGTTTGGATTCAGTAAAAAACAGTATACATGATTTGTATACAGAAGCATGATACTAGTTTGATTTTTCTTCTGCTAAAGCTGGACTATAGACCTGTTACTATAATCAGATTTCTTGAGACTAGCCCTTCTAACATATTTGGGATGGCCATTTAAGAAGAGATTTAAAGCAGACATTTGGCTAGATGCATGGGGAATCAACATACCTTATTTTCCAAAGGAAGAGGTAGGCATCTGGTTTAATTTCTAGAAAGCAAACCATGAGCTATGATCTCACTGTGCTTTTTATAGAGCAAGGGAAAGAATGTATTTCTCCTTCCTGATGACAGGGTATTGCAAAAGGGAAATCTTGAGAGAGCGAGTCCTTGACTACTGATTTTCCAAACCTTACGAATGAGATAAATCACTCTTCTCATCTAATGGAAGGAAGTGAGGAGAAGAGGGGAGGGAAGAGAAAGGGAAAGAAAGGTTGAGAGAGAAAAATGCCCTCTCATTATTTCTGAACTTAAAAGGTAGTCATTCTTGGAAATTCCATGGTGGTTTGGTGATTCAGACTCCATGCTTCCACTGCAAGGGGCAGGGGTTCATCCTTGGCTGTGGAACTAAGATCCAACATGCTGCATGGCATGGCCAAAAAGAAGTATTCTTACTTCACAGGCAAAAGTGGGAACATTTGCAGTGGGAGAGAGAGTCCCCATCTTAATAACTAACATTAAAAATGACCACTTCTTATGTATCAGGTACTGTGCTAAATCCTTTGCATTTGTAGTCTTATTTAAAGCCTCATAAGAATCCAATAAGATACATACTTTTAAAAAAAAACTGTCTAGCATTCCTATCTTCTAATAACCCTGTTTCCTTAGGAGAACTGATCTTACATGATCAATAGATTTCTAGTAGAGATTCTGAATATGTATCCACTGGAATAAGACATGTCCTGTTAGATAGAAACACGGAGACGTTCATGAAGGGTTGATAGGTTACTTGATAGATGGTTTAGCTATTCCCTGGAGAAGGCAATGGCATCCCACTCCAGTACTCTTGCCTGGAAAATCCCATGGACGGAGGAGCCTGGTCGGCTGCAGTCCAAGGGGTCACTAAGAGTCAGACATGACTGAGCTACTTCACTTTCATTTTTCACTTTCATGCATTGGAGACGGAAATGGCAACCCACTCCAGTTTTCTTTCCTAGAGAATCCCAGGGATGGGGGAGCCTGGTGGGCTGCCGTCTATGGGTTTGCACAGAGTCGGATACGACTGAAGTGACTTAGCAGCAGTAGCAGTTAGCTATTCCCTGGTGGCTCAGCTGGTAAAGAATCTGCCTGCAATATGGGAGACCTGGGTTCCATCCCTGGGTTGGGAGGATCCCCTGGAGAAGGGAATGGCTACTCACTGCAGTATTCTGGCCTGGAGAATTCCATGGACAAAGGAGACCGGCAGGCTACAGTCCTTAGTGTTGCAAAGTCAGAAACGACTGAGTGACTTTCACTTTCACTTAGCTATTGTATGTGGAAATCAGTCATGACTGTAAAAGTGTTCTATAAACCTATTAATAAGAATAGAAAGTCTCTTGAAAATCTTGGTCAAAGATTTTTCATTTGCAAAGATGTTATGTTTTTACCTGAAGATGTATCATTTCTTTATATTTTATTTAAGTACTTTACTTCATTTTAATCATCATTGTCACTGTTACCACAGTTTAACATATGTTTCTGGAAACCCTTAGTTCCTCTTTCTGATGATCCACCCATGTTCTGTTCTTTTATATAATTCCCATCACATTACTCTTTACATTCAAACCATTAAAATTATATAAACGTGGCAGGCCTGGAATTTTATTTGCCTTTAGCATTTACTTTAGCATTCTTTTTTTTTCTCCTTTTAATTTCTCAGATTTATTGAAATATAATTGACAAATGACATTGGGTAAACTAAGGTGTACAATGTGATCTGCATTCTTACCACCACTTCTCCACTGTAGTCTTCAGTAAGTTTACAGATACTTCATTTTGGCCAATTTATTAGAGATTTATTATCTCCATAGAGTAACTATAAATACATATAAAATTGACACTGGAAAATAAAGTTATCTTAATAAAATTTACATGGAGTATTTCATCTCAGAATTTAGAGTGTAGATGGAAAAGATAATCTTTTCATATCTTGGCATCCCCATAAAACTTAGCAGCCATCATCATTTTTATTTTATGGAGGTGGGAAAGGGGGTTGAGAACTAGACACCAATTAATTTACCTGAAGTTACATAGACTTTATCTATACTTGAGTGAGAGAGACACAGATAGCTGGCTCTTCTGCGCCCTGTATCATCTTTCTTCTTGATTTATCTCGACTCGAGATATAATATCACATCCAGGACCTTCAGAGGTTAGTCATAGGTAAATGCCCATTACACAGTCATGTGTTTGGTCTGTGTAGATTATTTTTGTAAAATCTTATGCTATTTTATTAACCACAATCTACTGGCATGTGATCGTGGATATCAAGATATAATGCCTTATAGACTGAGTATACATTGTACAAAATAATTGTGCAGAATTCCTTTGGCTAATTTGGCTTCTGCTTTAACACTGCAACCACTGTGCCTAAATGGCCTTGAGTTTAAGAGAATTAGGAGCTGTACACTCCAATGTTCATTGCAGTACTGTTTACAATAGCCAAGACATGGAAGCAACCTAAATGCCAGTAGACGGAGGAATGGATAAAGAAGATATGGTACTTATGTATACAATAGAATATTGCTCAGCCATTAAAAAGAGTGAAACACTGCCATTTGCTGCAACATGGTTGGACCTAGAGAGTGCCATATTGAGTGAAGTGAGTCAGATAGAGAAGAAGAAATATCATATGACATCTCTTATATGTGGAATCTAAAAAGAAATGATACAAATGAGCTTACAAAACAGAGAGACTCACAGACTTAGAAAACGAATTTATGGCTGCTAGGAGAAAGGGATAGTTAGGGACTTTGAGAAGGTCATGTACACATAGTATATTCAAAATGGATAACCAGCAGTATAGCACATGGAAATCTACTCAATGTTACGTGGCAGCCTGGATGGGAGCAGGGTTTGGGGGAGAGTGGATATGTGTATATGGATGGCTGAGTTCCTTCACTGTTTACCTGAAACTACCACAACATTGTTAATTGGCTATACCCCAATAAAAATAAAATTTAAAGTTTGAAAAAAATTTTTTTAATAATGAAAAAAGAAAATTAGGAGCTGTGGTTATTAGCTTGTGAGCCTCACATCACATTAAGAGGTTTTATTAAAACTGTGAAAAACAAATACAATGTCAGTCTCTGTACTTAGATATCCTGGTCTCTCTTCACTTAATTATATTGCTAGGCTGTCATAACATTTTCAGAAAAGGGAAAAAAAAAAAACTGTGTGAGCAAATCTGTCTTCAGGTTGTTGGTCAATATTTTTATTTCAAAGGGATAAATGCTCTCTGTAATCATTGTGTGATCTCTGCCCATATTAAACAAGTTTCTTCTTTCTTTTAAGTAAGAACACTCTTGTTTTATTGAGTTTTCTATATACTAAATGATACAATGTCTTGGAAAGCACCTCATTGATTTTTGTTGAATGAGGTTGCTGGTTTAAACTTTGGAATGTAAGATGATTGCTGATGTTTACATGCTGAAATAGTCACTGTGAGGCAAGTTGAGGACAATTAAATAAAATTGCAATTGAAATTCAGGATGAATTGATATTTGCACAAGATATCAGTATTTCAGAGACAAATGTAACAAAACATTTGTATCCTGATTTTTTTCTTCAGTCATATTGAAAACAAGCATTTGCAATAGGAAGGCATTGATTTTTGTCCCCAAAGAGCTCTTCCCCAAATCATAGCAACTCAAAGATAAAAAAGAGAAAAAAAAAAACCTTGAAGTATTTTTCATCAAGGGAACAAGTTTTCTTTTTTAGGTATCCAACTCCAACAGAATTAGATTATATGTAAAGATGTCAAAGAATTTTCCAGGTGTAAGATATTTTATATAGCTATAAAGCAGTAAAGTGGAAAATGAAAAATGAGACAAAATGAATTTATATATAAAATAGTTTATCATCAGTTATGCTAGCTGATATCTTGAAAATAGTGTTTGAAGTAATATTATATGATTTAGCTGCAGGTATGTGTGGCAATAAATTCAAGTCTAGAGTTATCCTTCAGTCATATAAAATATTGAACACAGCATATCATTTTAAAATGATGTGTAGTGCACCATGTAGAGAGCAAAATGACAATCTACGATAATACTTTCTGACCCCAGCTCTCTGACAAAGCCACAGTTTAACTGGTTTATTGACAGGGTAGATTATTATAGATTAGAGTGGTTCACAAAAGATGGCAGCTCCTATTCTTCTGTAATAGTCCAACTGAGCTGTTCTTGAAAACCCTTCATCCAAGGCGCTCAAAACATTACTAGCAGGTACTCTTATGTCTAAACATGTCTTTTAACTTTTTATTTGCAAGGAATTTGGAATCTTAATTAGTATTCATCAGTTATTCCTATGGGACATTCTAGCATATTCAAATCATTTAAAAATGAGTCTCTTAGGCCTAGGAACTCTGATTAACCCCTCTAGAGAAACACTGTTAGACCACTTGGCCTTCAAACCTCAACTCTGTCATTGCACAATTGATGCATATTTATGTCTAAAATAAGGGGAACACATCAATTAGCCTTTTCAGGGCCATTTACTTTGTGAAGATTGCTTTACCTTCATTAATTTCTCTCCTTACATGATTATAAGTAAGAATATCACTGATTTTCATCATTCCACTCGCTTTACAGAAGGCTTGATCTAATTCATGTATTACTTTTTTTTTTTTTTAGAAAAGATCTATGTATATCAAACATAATTAAGCACTTCTTTGTTATAAACACTTTGAAGAAAGGGTTTCATTGTGCTTACAGGATATTATATTTTCTTAGAAACCCAAACCTTTTGAATTCTCTTCATATGTTTCTGTGGAATATTTAGCAACTGAAATCTCCTTTTATTTTAAGTGTCATGAACAACAGATGGTGACCCTAAAAAGACTAGTTTCATATTCAAGTCATTTTGCAATAGCAACTGCCTTGAATGGTACTCAAAGTAAACTTACTGCTTGTGAGTATAGATCAGAAATCCAAATGCATCAGAAGATAAGAATGGAAGATAATGAATAATTCTTTTACATTTAAATGATTTCATTTTGTCTGAAATATCAAAACCTGGTCAGAATTATAGTGGTGGAATTTTAATGTCTGTAAATTCATCTCCTGTCCATAAACTTTGAGACTTGAATGAAAGCTTCCTTTGTGACTTAAGGTAGATCTATCTTTATGATCCTTGTGTGAATTTCCCTTAACCGTGCCCACACTGCAGATTTTGGACTTGCCAGCATCCACAAAGGTCTAAGCCAATTCCTAATAATAAATTTCTTTCTAAATATGAATACATCCTATTGATTCTGTTTCTTGGCAAAACCCCAATTAAGACAAATTGATTCCCAGTTTGACTACAGAATATGATGGATTATGAAATGTACAAAGTGGGGAGTAGCAAAAATGTAGTGAGGAGATTGTGGCTTTACTTTAGAGCTGCAGCTAACCCACCTGTGTGTTTCTGGGTGAGTCTCAATGAACTGAAAGCTTTTCCTGTATCAAAATGAGAAAGTTCAAATAGATAAGCTCTTACATCCTTTCCAGCTTTAATATTGGTGACTACATCCCATATGATCTTGGCCTTGGAGAAGCCTGTAGTTTCTCTGATGCTTCTTTCACCACTACCATGGTATTAAGAATTATGGGAAAAAATGTACAAAATGGCATTTACTGAATATAAAGGAATGGTTATCTATTATTAATGAATTAATGTAAAATGGCAATGCCCATTCATCATGCCCTGTACTCAATCAAAATCAAAATAATCGAGTAATCCATTCACAAAACAATCAAATTCTTATTACAAGCAATTTCTTGCCCATGATAGACATTTGTTTTAATACCATTGATAGAGTTTAATAATTCTGAAAGAAAAAAGGACAAGACAAGAAGCAAACTAACCTTCAAGAATAATGTCTCCCAGGAATGTGAGCTGAGACTCCCTGAGGCATCAAATAGAATGTTAATGGAAAATGTGGATTTAATTGCTGTTGTATCAGTGCCGTAGGCATTTCCTGGTTCTTATTACATGTTTTACTGAATAGTTTTGTTAAGTGATTTCTTTCTTTGCTTCCTTTTCCATCTTCCCTTTGGATTTTGCTTTTAAAAATCTGATAATTTTTTTTCCTGCTAACTATTCTTCTTTTGTTCTCCTTGTTCCTAGATACTCTTTAATAATGAAATGGAAATTTTTTCAATTAGCTATGTATACTTTTTATCTACATATCATTCATTGTCATCAACACTATCATTTCCATTACCTTTACAGATTTTTGTGCATTTGCTGTGTGCTACTCTTGTAGACACCAAATAGTTTATGGAGAAGATGCAATTTATGAGCTTTTTAGGTGAATATAGAGAACAAATAAATGAAGAATTATATTAAAATGAAGAAGGTCTTTCAGTTAATAAAATAGTATGCTGTTCCTTTATCATAGTTGTGCATGAGTTCAACTCAAGTTTCAAACACTGAAAATGAAAATTTAAAAACCACTGCTACATTTTATGAATTATCATTAAAATATTCTCAGACTATTGGCTGTACACTGAGCTCTTTCATCTAAAGGAATGTCATTTGGTGATCCAAATTGGTATAGTAAGCTCTGTCCCAGTCCTTTTACAGTGTTTTGAGCATTTGCATCTGCCACCAGCTATGCAAATCTCTGTCTAGAGTAACTGTCCATTCCTGTAGGATCCAATTCATAGCCTCTCAGCATCACCAGTAGTGATCTCACATGGTCTTCTTGTCAGCTCTATTCAGGGTCTTTACTCCTAGAGAAATTCTACAGTTGTCTGTGATTGTTCAGTAGAGAGATGGGTCTTGCATCAATTCAAACACACTCCTCCGTTCTGCAACTTACAAAACCAAAAAACTGCCCCTAAATTTCTCACTCTCATTATCAATTTAGTAAATGTTTTCCAGGAAGCTGATGACATTGATCCATAAAATTAGACAACTTCTTCATATTACATTTTCTGATTTCAGTAGTCTTTTGTCCATCTCCCCCAACTATCTTTTTGGTAACCAGAGGTTATGTGTGTGTGTGTGTTTGTGCTCAGTCATCTTTGATTCTTCTGACCCCATGAACTGTAGCCCATCCGGCTCCTCTGTCCATGGAATTTTCCAGGCAAGAATACTGGAGTGAAAAAAAAAAAAAGAATACTGGAGTTGGTTGCCATTTCCTTCTCCAGGGGATCTTCCAGGTATCAAACCAGTGTCTCTTGCATCTCCTGCTTGGGTAGGCAGATTCTTTACCACTAGTGCCACCTGGAAAGTCCAGCCAGATGTTGTAGAAGTGCTATTTGCTTTTCCAGCACAAGTTTTTTCTTTTGATCATGGCCCTAAGGCTAGAGACTAAAATCTGAGCATAATCTAGCACCAGAATTTACCTCAATACTTTGCTTTTCTTTGACTTTAGCTATTGCAGACAACGATAGCCAGAAGGATTATATATTTAGCTTTTTTGTCTTGACTTTGCATTTTTTTATGTATTTAGGGAGGCAAGTCTTTGGGTGTTGGGTCTGTCATTTCTGAATGAAATTCTTTACCTCCAGTAACCGGTGGTGTAACTGCTGTCTCATGTTACAGGTAACTTGCTAGCTAACTCAGTGTTAAAGGTTCATCAGTCCTTGTCCCTTCACCCTTTTCAGGATTGTTCTAGAGAATCCCACTTCTGATGCCAATTAAATTATCTAAATTGATGCAAAAAAATGTGAAAAAATTTGACCTTTGTTTATAATAAAATGAACCCCCAACAAACCCAAAAGGATATTTCTTCAACGTTAAGACATCTAATAAAAGAAAAAACAAACTTGTCCTTCCTGTCCTCCAACCTTGCAATTAGCTTCATGTTGTTGTTGTTTAGTCCCTAAGTCATGTCTGACTCTTTGTGACTCCATGGACTGTAGTCCACTAGGATCCTCTGTCCATGGGATTTCCCAGGCAAAAATACTGGAGTATTCCTTCTCCAGGGGATCTTCTGACTAGGGATTGAACCCATGTCTCTTGCACTGGCAAGCAGACTCTACTGCTGAGCCACCAGAGAAGCCCCAATTAACTTCATTAATGTGTGCGCATGCTTAGTCACTCAACTGTGTCTGACTCTTTGTGACCCCATGGACTGTAGCCCACCAGACTCCTTTGTCCATGGGGATTCTCCAGGCAAGAATACTGGAGTGGATTGCCATGCCTAATGGTTACTTCATTAACTTCATGAATGATCTTCCTCTAAGATCAAGAATAAAGTAAGGATGTTTACTGTGATATATATCCAGTCAAAATTTCTGTGACTGTATTTTACATTTCTAGCACCCTTTTTTTCTGCTTGCAACTCAAGGCTGAAATTCTCTGTCTTCGTGCATGTTGTCCACATTTCCCTCAGATCTGTTAATATTTTTATTAGATATGAAAGTCTAATAATTCCAACTTTTGAGCAGTCTCTGGCTCTCCTGTAGATCTTTTCTATCTTGATTGCAGGCCGCTATTTCATGCTTCTTTGGTGTGTCTCTGAATGTTTAATTTCATAGAAGGCATTGTGCATAAAAGGATACTAGACACTGAAGTTAACATTACCTCCTAAAAGAGCATGCTACTTCTTTGGCCATATTGGTAGAGTGGCACCAAAGTAAGTGTGGTCATTTGTTGTTTTTGAGCTGATCTGTTACTAATTAATTTTTTAGTTTTTGTTTGATTGATTCAGTTCACCAGTGGCTTCAACCTCTTAGAGTAGGATCAAGACTTTCCTTTCAAAAATGTTTGGAGATGAAGCCCTGGCAAGAAATTCTTTAGTGCTTTATGGGTGAGCCACCAGTTTTCCAAACTCTTGATGATTTTTCTCTCCTTTATATTCTGACTACCAGCTTTCTGAGTTGCTGGGAAATTGTTTTTGTGTCAAGTAAAGAACTGTGGGAAAAGGTTGGCATATGGGTTTAGAGAGACCCTGTGGCAGAGGTTCCTTTGAATTCTAGTGTATTCCATGTGGAATTCCTCCTTAAACACATCAGTGGTACGTTTGTCCTCATTCTTGTCATTACGCTTGAGATAAAAGCAGCTGTGGTCTCCTTTCTCCTATGCAGAGCTTTTTCATTTCTTGAATTAACTTATTTAATATCTTGATATCCTTAGATTTCTGATTGGCTTAAAAATTTTGATTTTTTAACTTATGTGGTTTGTTTTGGTTGTTAGGGTGAGAGGATGGACTCTTTCAACTTTCTATAGTCTAACCAGACCTAATTTACTTATGTTCTCTTTCATCTTTCTATCTGGAATTGAATACTTTGGTTATTAAGTTTTAATATTTCCTATTTAATAATGATATCATTTAAAACCATAGATTGACATGAGTTAAATTTTTCTATACCCTGTATGTTTTTTATATGCAATGCTTTCATTACCACTAATTTATAAATATTACTAATTGTAGTTTTTATTTCAGTTCTCCTCAGGAGTATTTAAAAAATGGTGTGTGTGTATGTGTATTTAATTCTAGTTTTGTTACATTGTGATCAGAGAGTGTAGTAAAAACAACTGTTGCTTTGGGGAGTTCTTTTTATGACCAACACAATGGCATTATCTTTGGCTCAGGGTACCAGGGTTATCTTGCACGTAGATTATAATTAGTACTTATTGAATGAATAAAAAGTCTTTCTCTACCGGTAAATGTTAACTATATAGCTAAAAAAGCTACTTGTGGATCCAAAGTTTGGTCTATATTATTATTCTATTCAGATTTATTTTTTTAATTGATCAATCCAAGACTAAGTTTGATTGATGGTTGAACAATCTAATGGTGTGTTGATTGAACAACTAATGTTATGTTGCATGTGTGTGTGCTCAGTTGTGTCTGACTCTTTGTGACCCTATGGACTGTAGCCCTCCAGACTCCTCTGTCCATGGAATTCGCCAGGCAAGATTACTGGAGTGGACTGCCATTTCCTCCTCCAGGGGATCTTCGCAGCTCAGGGATAGAACATGGTCTCTTGCATCTCCTGCATTGACAGGCAGATTCTTTACCACTAAGCCACCTGGGAAGCCAAGAATCTTATACCACCTCCCATTTGATTGTGATTTTGTCAATTTCTCCTTGTATTTTCTGAAAAAAAAAAGTTACTCTTGTATTACTGAATCAAACTTGGGTGCCCTCACCCATTCAGGGTAAAGCCAATCTATTGACATGTGTTATGAAGGAAAATGCAGCATTTATTTTAGGTGTCAAATAAGGAATGCAGGCACAAATGCTCAAAAACCACATACTCTGCAGTGGGTTTTGGGGAAGTTTTTAAGGGCAAGATGAGGGAGGAGAACATGGGGTATGTGATCAGCCTTGTGCACAATTCTCTGCTTGGCTGATGGTAAGGTAACTGGGCAGTGTCATCTGTTAACTTTATCAGTCCTCAGGCTTCAGCTGATCTGGGGTCTATGTGTTCATGGTCACCATATGGTTAACTTCTTCCACTTGTAAAATCACTCAGGAATGTGTGTCAGACACTGTTATTTGTGTATGTCAAGGAGGAATTAAAGATTCTATGACTGCTATATGGCTGATTTACTACTTAAATTGTTATCAGTTCTCCCCACTGTTACTTTTGTTCACATCTTTTCAGTAGTTAATTCTTGAGTCAAATTTTTTGACTCAGGGGAGGCCTGGGAGACTAGATTTTCTACCAAAAAAAAGGCAGGCAGAAAATGTGGGGTAGGGGTCTGTCCTGGGAAGGTCCCATAGGGTCTTGCTCAGTTACACTTGTACTTTTTGTTGCTTTTAATGGATGCATAATGGTTCATGCTAGTTATAACCTTTTCTTGTTTTTTAATATATCATTTTATTTGCTGATGATCTTTGTATTTGTATCACTTTGATATTAATTTAGTATCCTTTTGTGTTTGATAAATGTTTCCATATATTTATATATCTAATATTTTTATGTCACATTTTCTTAAGTGTGATTCTTATAAACAATGTGTAGTTGTATTTATTTTTTTTAAAGTTCATTACTGGAGACTTTGTTTTTAACCCATTTTTACTTATTGCCATAATTGAGTGTTTTACTTGCCTGTTATTCCCATATTGCTTTATATTTTCTGGTTTTGGTTCACTTTTTCTCTCACCCCACCCCTCCTTCTTCTTCTTTTTCTCCTTTTCCAACTACCTTTTGCTGTGTGGACAACATTTTTGTTGTTGCTATTTTTGTTCTCTTTGAATTATTTTCATATTTTGCATTGTCTTACACTTTATTGGTTTTTAACCTTTAATTTTAAAATATGCCTGACCCTACATTTTTATAATTAATTGTTTAAGGTTAAAAAAATGAAGCACCATTGCTTGACTGCTATGAATAATGAACATATGCATATGACTTGGCCACAAATTATAATAGCCGTTTGATCTAAATAGTTATTGTAATTAGTGCCAATTTTTTCCAGTCCCTACAGTAGTTTGGCCTATAGTCTTAATTTTCAGCATTGTTAAGACTGTTCATCTTTTTTTGAATTTTCGTATGTTTCCTTTGGAAGCTGTACAAGGCTGATTCATGCATTACTAGCCAGGTGTCATCTCTCTGATTTTGCTTCTATTAAAATGTCTAATGTTGGCTGACAAAATATAGAAAAGCTATTGATTTTTATTTATCTTTTATTTAGCTAATTTCTTGAACTACTTTATTAATTAAAATGAGTTTTCAATTGATTATAACTGTCTGATTACACAATTATATCATCTGGAAATAATGAAAAATTTATATTCAATTTTCCAGTTTTATTATTTCTAAATTGTCTCTTCTGTCTATTTCACTGTTAGGTATGATTTGGCTGTTGGTTCAAAATATTACAATTGCTTTAGCAATTACTGCATCATTTATAGTGTTCACAAACTAAACTCTGTAACAATCAGTTATTGAGTATTTAGATTCTGCTAAATATCCATATCTGTAGCTTCTGTATTCTTTCCTTTTTCTCTGATTGAACATTACCATTTCTAGCCACCTGGATTCTTTCTCTTTCAAGATTTCCCTAAATCACTAACCTGGCTCTGAGACAATTTTAACGTTTCTTAGTACCTTAAGAATTATTATGAATCTAGTATTTTATACTCATGTAGGGTAGCTACAAGCTCCCTTCTACTAGAGTCTCACCTGACATGTTTCTGTATTCTTTCTAAATTACTTGTCCTACACTTCTGTTCTAGAGGCTGAAGCATATGAAGTTCTCACATGAGAAAGGGCATCTATGGAGAATCTCCCTTAACCTACACATAAGGGTTGATCTAATATAAACAGTCCTAATACATGGGCTTTTAAAAATGATTTCTGTGTATTGTGAGTACAATTGACAAATAAATAACTAGTAGAATCAATACTCGGAGAAGGCAATGGCACCGCACGCCAGTACTCTTGCCTGGAAAATCCCATGGACAGAGGAGCCTGGTGGGCCGCAGTCCACGGGGTCGCTAACAGTTGGACACGACTGAGTGACTTCACTTTCACTTTTCACTTTCATGCGCTGGAGAAGGAAATGCCAACCCACTCCAGTGTTCTTGCCTGGAGAATCCCAGGGACGGGGGAGCCTGGTGGGCTGCCATCTATGGGGTCGCACAGAGTCGGGCATGACTGAAGTGACTTAGCAGCAGCAGAGTCAATACTGGTCCCAGGCCATGATATTCTTTTGTGTTGGGCATTCTCCCTCGCATGGAGTTAGCCGGCATTAAATGTGATAGTGGTGACTCTATTTGGATAATGGTTTGCTTGAGACTCAGTCTCAGAAGAAGCCACAAACATCCACTGGGTTCTATAACACTGTAATGGTCACACCTATGATGAGGGTTTAATTCTCTTTTAGTTTTGCCCACGCCGTCCCTCTGCTACACAAGTTCTCTTCATTGGTTTATTTGCACCAATGTTGCTCTGCTAAAAACTTGGATTTTTAAAAATCATTCCTAAACCTAATTCCTTAGGAGATATGTTTGCTTATGTCTAGCTTTCCTCTCCCTCACTAATAGGAGCTAATAGTTGCTTTCTAATGAAAGTTTCTTCTCTCACCAGCTTGTTCTTTCGTGTTGGTGAGAAAGTGCTGTGATAGAGTCAGCTCTCACAGGAAGTCAACTTTTGTTTTCTAATTCCAACTCTACTTCTTATATTTTGTAAACCTTTGACGAAAGCCAGCAGAAGATAAGATGGAGTAACGAAGTATGTTATAGACGAATACCTGGGGAAATCAAGGACTTAATAATCGAGCATTTAAGTGAGTATAAAAGGATAAATTTAAGTGGCCAAGTGGAGGAAAGGAAGTCTTAATCTTTCCACAGATCACAAATTTAATATTAATTTTAGGGAATTCAAGTATTCAGATTTCCCTTTAATCACTCCAGTTAAATAGCACCCAGTGCTAAATTCTTTACTTCTTTTTTTGATTATGTAATTTTTCAGAAGTCAGAGTTAGAAACTTGGAAGCTACTACTCTGAGACTAATTCTAGGCCATGAAGAAGAATTGGCTGTTGGATTGGGTTGTTCTAGAACTTGGGGCAGAAAGTCTGCTGCCATCCAAGTCCTTGTGCAGTCCTGGAAAGGGCACCATGGACAGAAGCATGTGTCTTGTTGGTTTTAGGGGGACAGATTCTAAACAAGAGATATGATGAACATACTTTTATAGCCTGAAAATATAGAAAGCAAAAAATCTTCCAAGCTTGAGTGCTATCAAAAACAACTTTCAAAATGTGAAAGAAAAAGACTCATGCAAGTTAAAAGAGATGGAAACATATGAAAGTGATGCTGCTGTTTTCAGAACCTTCTGATAAGATTTGAAATAGGTATAAAAGGAGAGAGATACACAACTAAAGACTAATATAAAAATCAGTATGGTCCCATTAGAAAATGATTAGGAAGGCTAGTAGCTGAAATTTGCAAACAGGGGAAAGAGGGTCACAGGGCAAAGGGTCAAGGGCTCAGTTTTCTTTGTAAACATGCCCAGTATGTTGTCAGCCCCTATGCCATGGATGAGAGCTGTCCAAAGAGTGTAAAGACCACTGAGTTATGTGCAAGTATCTCGGGGCATCACTCTAGGTCTTGTACTTTCTTTTCTGAATCTATTTTCTCTGCCTATTTTTTTTGTGTGGCTTAGTTGGATTCTGTCCTTCTAGTGTAAATCTTTATATTAGTGCTCTGGTAAAGCTGCTATATGGCTTTCCCCTCCTTTGTCCAGAAAGACTTTTTTGTTTGTTCTTTTCAAAAAGCATTTTCTGGTAAATTTTTCAATAGTACAGAAAAGTTGAATTAATACACATATAACTACTACTTGCATATAAATATAATATTGTTTCCTCTCTTATATAAAGCAAGGGCTAAACTAAAGTAAATTATAGATCTGGAAGAATTTACCTAAACATTGTAGTATATGTTTCTAAATTTAAATAAAACACATTCTCATACATAACCACATATTCAAATTTCCCTCATTTTCTCCCAGAATATCTAGTTGTATCTTAAAAATCAAGATATAATTAAAGACTAAACATTGCATATGAATCTCTTAAATGATATCTCTTCAACTCCTTTTATTCTAAAATAGTTCTCTTCCTTCCCTCTACCCTGCCCCAGTATTGTCTTTTCCATGAGAGTCCAATTTCTTATAGAAAACTTTATATTCTGATTTTGTCAGACTTTTTTTCTTCATTATCCTCTATTCCCTGTATTTCTTCATAACTGAAAGTTAGATGTCAAAAGTTTGCTTAGGGTTAGTTTAAACATTTTTGGCTGTGATAAGTACATCGTATCAGGAGGCACTTGACATGTAGTTATCCCACCTGAGCATTGTTTTCTTGAAATCTGTTGACTCCTAGAGATTTTCTGTAGTTTGCGTTCTGTAGCTTGAGGTCACTTCTGCTTATCCCTGTCCAGGCCCTAGCTACTGGAGCTCAGACCCGGGTGTGATCCCATGAGACATGCACGTTCTATCCCCAGCCTGTCACTGTTCTTGGGTAATCACATCCACTCTTAGGCACTCAATAGCCAACTCTGAAAAGCTGTTGAATGATTGATTTCCTATAGAAGATAAAATCAGAATGTCATTCAGGGTAGATTAAATTCAGTCTGGTTTAGAGATGAAAGACTGCATTTTTTGTGTCTAAGCTGCTGTGCTTGTATCATTTACCTTATGATTAGATATGCCTTTTAGATGGGGGATGCAGGCTAAAGTTTCTTGCTGGCATCTATTTCTATCCTTAGAGAAATGTATATAGTCCCATGTTCCAGCTTCACTAGCCCCTGGTTAAAACTATAGTTTGTGGTTGAGCTACCGGTCAGCACACTGATCCTCTGCTAGGGATAGCCTAAAGAACAATAGAAACTATGTTGCAAGAAGCACATGGCTTTTGAATAATTTACAGTGTGGTATTAAATAAATAAAAGAGTAAAATGGAAAAAACAGCTTCAGGTTTATTTTCTCTGAACTTTCACATCTATGGCACACACACATTCACAAAAAAATCTTATTATAGCCTCTGATTTGTAACTATGGAAAATTGAATTATAGTTACTGAAGATGTATGTTGGCATTTGCAGCTTTATATCAGCAGAGAGTCATAGATGTGCAGGGCAAATATTCCAGCATCATATCTATAACATCAGAAAAGAAAACTTTTATACTCTGTCAACCAAAAAAAAAAAAAAAATGCAGAAGACTGCAAATAAGAAAAAGAGTTTCATTTAGTTTTAAGAACTGCAATTCAAGAGACACAGATTCAAGTAAAACTGCAAATGTCCTGAGAAAGAAAGAGTCAGCGACTTATAAAGGCAAAACCATGAGCTTGTATTCTGAAACAAGAAGAGAAATGTTTGTGCTTAAGTGATGGTTATCATGAGTTGTTTTAGGCTAAGGGTCTGATAATTATCTCAAGTTTCTGTCAGTCGTTCTGGATGCTTCATTTTAACAACAGTTGTCAAAAGGTCAAATTCCATCTAGGCTATGTGCAGAAGTCACACTTCCTAAATGGCCTCCTGACTCCTTTCTAGGACGTTCTCTTAGCAATATCAATTCCATTTTGATTTTCCTTTCATAACTTTCATTAGTTTACTAACAGGTTGACAAACATCTTTATCAGCATTATAATGGACTCTGAGTGACCCTTTGTGTTTTATACTAAGAATAAAAACTGCACCTATCATCCTCATCCTCTGATTCTCATTTAGTCTCAACCAGGGCTGGTAAACTTCTGTAAAAAGTCAGAGAGTAAATATTCTAAGTGGTATGGGTCACATGGTTTCTGACACAACTGCTTGACTTTGTTGTTGTAGCACTAAAGCAGCTATCGGCAATTCGTAAATGAATGAACTTGGCTATGTTTCAATAAAGCTTTATTTACAGACATTAAAAAAATTTTAATTTCTTTAACAGGTCATTAAACATTATCTTTATATTTAAAAAAATATATTTTAAAATGCAAAAATCATTCATAGCTCACAGGCCATACAAAAATATAAAAACAGGCAGACTGATTTGGTCTGTATAGTTTGCCAACTCTTGGACCAAATCATTTTAATCTTTACATATTTCTCTCCTCACTTTTCTTTCCCTCCCTTCTTTTTCTTACACAAATATACAATGTTGAGCAATTAATATCGTGATTTATAGTAGCAAATGTGTGTTTAGTCTTCCTTTGTTCCCTGGCACATAGCTCCTATGGAATTTCTTACATGTTGAGAGTTGTCTTTTTTTAAGTTGATGAGGTGACTTTTGGAAGCCCCTAGGTAACCTAAGGATGTGGGCTGATTGCCAGGGAAACCAACCATATAACTACAGGCTTACGACTTTCAGTGCCACCCTCTCACTCCTGGGACCCAAGAGGGACTGGGGATTGAATTAATTGCCAGTGGCATGTAATGAAGCTTCCATAAGAACCCCGAAAGGTCAGGGTTCAGAGAGTTTCCAGAGAGCACATGGAGATTTGGGGAGAGTGGCACCCAAGGAGAGGGCATGGAAGCTCTGAGCCTTCTCCATACCTTGCCCTACATATATCTCTTCTACCCAGCTGTTCTGGCATCACAGTCTTTTATAATGAAAGATAATCTAGGAAGTAAAATGTTTCTCTGCATTTTGTGAGCGTGTCTAGCAAATTAATCAAATCTAAGGAGGAGATCATTGGAACCTCTGGTCTATAGCCAGTAGGTCAGAAGCTCAGGTGAAAACTTGGACTTGTGACTGGCATCTGAAGTGGGGTAGGGGTGAGGGTGTGGACGGGAGAAGCACAGGCTTGTAGAAGTGAACCCTTAATCTGTGGGAAATGATGCTATGTCTAGGTAGATAGTGTCAGAAATTAGTTGAATTGTAGAACACCCAGCTCCTGTCCTACCATTTAATTTGCTTAGTGGTATCTGGAAAAAAAAAATACTGGAATTGGGTGCAAAATTGTAAATGACAACTCATCAAGACATTCATTTCCCCTCAGAAACACAAATACAACCTGCTAGCATAAAAAGAAATGATGAGTAAATGTAGTAATTGTCACTAATCTCTATACTAATGCAAATTTTACTGTTGCTGATTTTATATTTCAATGTTGATTATAAAGATTTGACTCAAGTTAAGTTGTGTCCTGCATGATAAAAGTTTTTCTACATGCATGCATATGTTAGAGTGCCTTAATCAATTAATAAAATCAACAAGTATTGCTAATTTAATCTTTCTTCTATCAAATGTTATTCACAACAATTAGCTAATCATAAAATCTCATCTGTACTTATAAGCAATGGTCTAGGCTATTTTTAGTTTCATTAGATTTCATGAGAGGCAAATTTCAAATGGATACATTGAATAAAAAAAATGATCCTACTAATTTCTGTGGTGGGTTTAAACATATTCACAATTTTTTGATGCTTTTCCCACTAATGTGGGATTTATGTACCCTTTCGGTGAATATGGACCAACTTGGCCACTCTCTTATAACCAAGAGAATGCAACAGACGTGATGCTGTGTAATTTCCAAGCTTAAGCCTGAAAAGACCTCTAAGTTTTACTTTACTCATTTAAAATGGGGATAATTATAGAACCTATCTCAAAATTGTGGAGGATTATACTAGAACATGCTTGTGGAGTGCCTGGTACAAGGTAAAGAAATAGTTATGACTATTACACACACACACATATACAACTTTGAGATTAACTTCCAACAGTTCTGTGTTTCCAGAAATTGAAGTAGATCAAGGAGACCAGCTAGAAAGTTCTCTCAGTCTTTATCAGTTCAGTTCACTTCAGTTGCTCAGTCTTGTCCAACTCTTCGTGACCCCATGGAATGCAGGATGCCAGACTTCCCTGTCCATCACCAACTCCTGGAGCTGACTCAAACTCATGTCCATCGAGTTGATGATGCCATCCAACCATCTCATCCTCTGTCGTCCCCTTCTGCTCCCACCTTCAATCTTTCCCAGCATCAGGGTCTTTTCAAATAAGTCAGTTCTTCACATCAGGTGGCCAAAGTATTGGAGTTTCAGCTTCAGCATCAGTCCTTCCAATGAATATTCAGGACTGATTTCCTTTAGGATGGACTGGTTGTATCTCCTTGCAGTCCAAGGGACTCTCAAGAGTTTTCTCCAACACCACAGTTCAAAAGCATCAATTCTTTGGTGCTCTGCTTTCTTTATAGTCCAACTCTCACATCCATACATGACCACTGGAAAAACCATAGCTTTGACTAGATGGACCTTTGTTGGCAGGGTAATGTCTCTGCTTTTTAATATGCTATCTAGGTTGGTCATAACTTTCCTTTCAAGGAGAAAGCGTCTTTTAATTTTATGGCCACAGTCACCATCTACAGTGATTTTGGAGCCCAAGAAAATAAAGTCTCTCACTGTTTCCACTGTTTCCCCATCATTTGCCATGAAGTGATGGGACCAGATGCCATGATCTTAGTTTTCCGAATGTTGAGTTTTAAGCCAACTTTTTCACTCTCCTCTTTCTCCTCCATCAAGAGGCTCTTTAGTTCTTCTTCACTTTCTGCCACAAGCTTGGTGTCATCTGCATATCTGAGGTTATTGATATTTCTCCTGGCAACCTTGATTCCAGCTTGTGCTTCATCCAGCCCAACATCTCACATGATGTGTTCTGCATATAAATTAAATAAGGAGGGTGACAATATACAGCCTTTATGTACTTCTTTCCCGATTTGGAACCAGTCTGTTGTTCCATGTCCAGTTCTAACTGCTGTTTTTTGACCTGGATACAGATTTCTCAGGAGGCAGGTCAGGTGGTCTGGTATGCTTTTTGAGAATTTTCCACAGTTTGTAGTGATCCACACAGTCAAAGGCTTTGGCGTAGTCAATAAAGCAGAAGTAGATGTTTTCCTGGAACTCTCTTGCTTTTTCAATGATCCAATGGATGTTGGCAAATTGATCTCTGGTTTCTCTGCCTTTTCTAAATCCAGCCTGAACCTCTGAAAGGTTGTGTTTCAAACACTGTTGAAGCCTGGCTTGGAGAATTTTTTTATTAAAAATTATAAATTTATAACATTTAATATAAAAATTTATTTAAAATTTATAAGTAAAAAATTATGAAATGGCTTACGTGGGGTGGATTGGCCTGGTGTCTCTAATGGGGTTGCAGTCCAAATGTCGGCAGGGTTGTCAATCATTTGAATTCTGCCTGGGTTGAAGGATTTACTTGTGAGGTCACTCATGTGGTTGTTAGCAGGAGACCTCAGCTCTTTATGATGTGGACGTCTCATGACCTGGCAGCTTCCCCAGAGCACGTGATCCCAGACAGACAGGCAGATCTGCAATATTCCTATGACTTCTTGGAGGTACATACCCATTGAATTCTGTTGGTCACACAGACCAATCTTCATGCAGTAAGTGCAGAGGACTACATGGAGGCAAGAGTGCCAGGCAGGGAGGCTCACTGGGGGCCATCTCAGAGACTGGCCACTGCGGAGGTCACAGTGTAACAGCACTCTCAGTGCCTGTGGAGATCTCTAAAGCACTGTGCTACCCACTGTGTTAAACGTCATCTTTAAAAGTCGGGGCACGTACAACATTCCCTGGCGCTCCAGTGGTTAGGACTCCCGTGCTCTCACTGCTGGAGTTTGGTCCCTGGTCTCAGAAATGAGCTAGGGTCTTGCAAGCCATGCAGTGCAGCCAACAACTAACTAAACAAAAATGTAAGGGAAAGTTGGGATGTAAAAATCAGCTGAAAATAAATAATTTGGGGTTTTGAAGGTGAATTGCTCAAAGGGACTTTTAAAAAATTAGTTGTGTCACTTTTCCCCCCTCTTTGCTATTCATTAGGAAGTAAACTATTACAGAACAAATTAATTTACTCACTCTTTAATTATATAAGTAGTGAGTAAGGGCTTTTGTTAAATTGTTAAGGATTGGCCTATTTCCCTAGAGTTAGTGTCATTTAGAACTTCTTGTGAACGTTCTATCAAACATACTATGCAGTGTGTCTAACTAAGATTCACCCACATCTTAGCGGAGGGCATAGAAGACTTGAAAGTGGATTAGACTTTTAGTAGCCAAATTTTTGTTAGTACTCCATACCAGTTATGTTTTCTTGTGTAATTTACCTAAACTCTTTGAGAGTCCTGTGCCACAACTGTAAAATGGGGGAAAAAAAATCTAAACTGTAGCCTTGTTGTGAAGATTAAATGTGAAACCTAATAATCCTTCTACAAATATTGGTTCCATTTTCCCATTAAGAAGATGCAGAAATGTGTTTCCAGGGATTGGAATGAAAAGAGAGAACTGTGCAAATGCAGGCCTTTATTAGCAATAGATACTAGCCCTGAAACTCTCTTCTTGCTATTACAGAATATTTGATTATAAAATAGTTTGCCAAGAGGAATATTGTCCTTTTGACCTGAAAGATTTTGCTGTTAAGTAGCTGATTTGGGACAATTTCTTTGATACAGTAATATACTCTGGCCAATCACATCTATAAATTGACTCAAGTTTAACCAGAAAGATAATTGAATTTTCATCTTAGCTCCACTGTTGGTTATTCCTTTGCCTCCGGTCTTCCCATTTGCAAATCCATCCTATCCTCTGCACCGTATTAACCTTCTTAGGGCACCACTTATAGGCACTCTATTCCTAAATGTAAAACTTTTAGAAGCCTTGCATTGTGTGCAGGATTAAATTATTTAGAACATAATTAAATGTCTTCCATAGTCTGACCCCATTTTACCTTTCAGCTTATTTTCAACTTCTCCTTTATTCAAATTTTCCCTTTCGTTGTCTTACCTCCTTATTCTTCTCCTATTTTTTCTCTTCCTATTAATATTCTCATTATCTACTTTGCCTACCCAAACTCAATCCACTCTTAACATACTTTCTAAATCTACTTTAATACAGTCTTTTCTATAAAATATTTTATTAGCACACCAACCCAAACTGTGACCATATGTGTACACATAACTATCTGTAAAAAAGAATGTGATTCCGCATTTTATGCCACCAGCATAGTTCAAACTGCTAGGGTGAGAAGAGGGAGAAACCACTTTCAGCCTTGGTTGGAGAAAGGATTCCTTGAAGTAGTTAACATTGAAAGAGTCCTTGAAAAATGGCTTAGAATTTCCCAGGAGATAAGGAGAGGTCACACTTGGTAGAGGAAATAGTATAAAAAATGAATCAAAGTTTGGAAAATATAGAATATCCTCAAGGAATAATGAAAAATTCAACTTAGACAAAGCATAAAATAAGTATAGAAATATTTTGGGGTACTTGGTGGATTGGAATCTGACTTACAGGGCATTACCAAATTAAGAAATCTGCACTTGAACTCTATTTCAAAAACATTAAACCAGCAGAAGAACTTCAGATAAAATGAGGAGGATGCTGTGCAGATTGGAGTTGAGTAGACTGATTAGGAGACAATGGCAGTCAATTAAAGGAATTTAATTAGGGCTGACTTTTGGGTACTCAATAAATGTATATTAAGGAAAATAGAGATGTGAAATGAAAGAACAAATATGAAAGAGGCAGAATCAACATCAAATGCTGAATGAAGGGAAGAACAGATATATGGATGCTATACTTTGATGGGTATTAAATGCTTATGATGAGTATGAACCTTGAATCAGCTTGGGTTTACATATTGACCATTTTCAGGCTGAAAGACATAGGGAAGTTTCTTAAATTCTGTTTCATTTTCTTCATTTGTTTAATGGAAATAAAAGTATGAGAATTTAATGCTAATATCTGTAAAATACTCAGAACAATACCTGGCATACGTTAAGCTCTGTAAATGTGTTTGTTATTATTGCAATGTGGACTAAAATAGGAGGCCTCTTAGTAGTTGGGGTAGTGACAGCCTGAACCAGGGTAGCTGCAGTGTAGTCAAGAGATGGGGCTGGAAAGTCTTTGTGGAAGTGCCAAGGCCAGAGTTTTCATGATGTCTTACTCATAAAAACAGCATAATAAATATGTGATGATTTAATTATTACTGAATATTTTGGGACCAAATACTTTTAAATAAAAATAACATTCTCCTTTAATGGATACCTAAAACTATTAAAAACATCTAAAATTTTCCAGGAGAGAGAAATGTATAATGTTTATTAAATGCATGCTGTTGCCTAGGCCTGTTAACTGTATCATAATTTTAATCTCAGAACAACCATATGAAGGAAGTGTTTTAAAATTAATTTTAAGCTTATCGAACCTGAGAATCAAATGTTAGAGTTTATCCATTCTCCTTTTCCTTCATGGGGTTAGGGTTTTATTTAGTGTTTTATAGAAGCACAAAGTAATGCAATTAAATAGGAAAATAAAGTAAATACTGAAAAGGAGACAAACATTATTATTTGTGGATAATGTGATTGTGGCTTGAATCACTTAAGAGAATAACCATAGAAACTATTATAAAATACAAAATTCAGCCAAGTGGTCACTCACAAAGTCAATATTTTCAAATCAGTGAATTTTCAATCAACTAACTTTAATAAGAACAAATTAGCAAAAAATATTTCAACTTAGAATGCCAGTTAAAAATAGTCACAAAGTATCTAGAAATAAATCTAAGAAGAAATAAGTACTATCTTAAGAAAAATAATTTGGAGGGAAAATAAAAGACTTTTATATAGAATGGAATAATTTTTCTTGTATAAGAAGATTTGGTTTGATAAGCATATTACAGTTTTCCAACAGTGTATATGTAGACATATGTATTGTGCTCATGCTCAGTCGTGTCTGACTCTTTAGCAACCCCATGGACTATAGCCCACCAGCATCCTCTGTCCATGATTTTCCTGGCAAGAATACTGGAGTGGGTTGCCATTTCTTCCTTCAGGCAATCTTCCTGACCCAGGGATTGAACCTGGGTCTCTTGTGTCTCCTGCATTGCAGGTGGATTCTTTACTGCTGAGCCACTGGGGAATAATTTACACAAATTTAGTGTGAACTCAATCATAGTTGAAATGCTATTTTTTTTTAAATTGAAGAAGAGATGAGATGGGAAAGTGAAAATTGATCAATAGATTTTTACGTTTATTTGCAATAATATGCTTATATAACATATCTGAATATTCTTTATCAACTGATAATTATAAAGACAAAATGAATTAGAAATAAGAATAAACAGATTCAAATTAAAAATAAAAAACAGAAATTGACCCAAATATTCATCACATTTGATTTTGTTTAAAAATCATTAGAGAAACAATAGTTTAAACATCAAATAGTATTGAGATCTGGATAACCATTAAGCAGAAGTAAACAGATCCAATACTTCACTTACATTATGAAACACTTTTTGATAAAACAGTTTCACTGAATATATAAATCAAAATTTAAATGTAAAAACTAGAACTGTAAAAGAGGTTTGTGTGTACTTCTAATTTAAAAGTACAAAGATGTCTCCAAATAAGACACAGACTCCAAAAGCCTTATAGGAAAAGTTTGACTAATTTGGCTATGTAATAACATAAAATATTATAATAATATAAAAGAATTAGTATCAATAGCTTTCATGAAATCAAAAGACAAATTAGAATCTGGGAATATATTTGCAACATGTATAACAAACTGACAATTTCTTTTGTTTACAACAGTGTGTACAAATCAATAATAAAAATACATAACTCAGTACAAAAATAGGCATAGAATATGAAGAAATACCTTAGGCAAAAAAAGAAAAATTACAAAGGGCCAATAATAATATAATCTGATGCTCAAGTTCACTCATAAAGAAATGCCAATCAAAACAATAACCTACTATATCACCTATAAATTTTTGTCCTTTTACTAGTCTACCTTTTATAGCATATGATTATTCACTAAGCAAATTATTATCAACACTTGTTGCATGCAAAATACTACACTAGAGTGTTGGGAGAGACATAAAAATGGAAAAGCTTGAGGTAAGTGAAGAGAAAGGGTAAATTAGGGGAAAATAAAAAATTAGACCAGACCACCTTACTTGTCTCCTGAGAAACTTCTATGAAGGACAAGAAGCAACAGTTAGAATCAGGCATGGAACAATAGACTGGTTCAAAACTGGGAAAGGAGTACATCAAGGCTGTATATTGTCGCCCTGTTTATTTAACTTCTGTGCAGAGTATATCATGAAAATGCCAGGCCAGATGAATCAAGATTGATGGGAGAAATGTCAACAACCTAAGATGTGCAGATGATACCACTCCTCTGAAGAGGAACTAGAGAGCCTCTTGACGAGGGTGAAAGAGGAGAGTGAAAATGCTGGCTTAAAACTCAACATTCAATAGTAAAGTTGCAGGATATAAAATCAACACACAGGAATCCCTTGCATTCCTATACACTAACAATGAGAAAACAGAAAGAGAAATTAAAGAAACAATTCCATTCACCATTGCGACAAAAAGAATAAAATACTTAGGAATATATCTACCTAAAGAAACAAAAGACCTATATATGGAAAGCTGTAAAACACTGATGAAAGGTATCAAAGAGGACACAAATAGATGGAGAAATATACTAT
This sequence comes from Cervus canadensis, assembly GCF_019320065.1. Classification (NCBI taxonomy): domain Eukaryota; kingdom Metazoa; phylum Chordata; class Mammalia; order Artiodactyla; family Cervidae; genus Cervus; species Cervus canadensis. The sequence continues at coordinate 58,209,589 of NC_057400.1, forward strand.
GTTCATGGACTGGAAGAATCAATACAGTGAAAATGAGTATACTATCCAAAGCAATCTATAGATTCAATGCAATCCCTATCAAGCTACCAACGGTATTTTTCACAGAACTAGAACAAATAATTTCACAATTTGTATGGAAATACAAAAAAACTTGAATAGCCAATGCAATCCTGAGAAAGAAGAATGGAACTGGAGGAGTCAACCTGCCTGAATTCAGGCTATACTACAAAGCTACAGTCATCAAGACAGTATGGTACTGGCACAAAGACAGAAATATAGATCAATGGAACAGAATAGAAAGCCCAGAGATAAATCCATGCACCTATGGACACCTTATCTTTGACAAAGGAGGCAAGAATATACAATAGAGAAAAGACAATCTCTTTAAAAAGTAGTGCTGGGAAAACTGGTCAACCACTTGTAAAAGAATGGAACTGGAACACTTTCTAACACCATACACAAAAATAAACTCAAAATGGATTAAAGATGTAAACATAAGACCAGAAACTATAAAACTCCTAGAGGAAAACATAGGCAAAACACTCTCTGATCACAGCAGGATCCTCTATGGCCCACCTCCCAGAGTAATGAAAATAAAAGCAAAAATAAACAAATGGGACCTAATTAAACTTAAAAGCTTTTACACAATGAGGGAAACTATAAGCAAGGTGAAAAGACAGCCTTTAGAATGGGAGAAAATAATAGCAAATGAAGCAACTGACAAATAATTAATCTTAAAAATATACAATCAACTCCTACAGCTCCAATTCCAGAAAAATAAATGACCCAATCAAAAAATGGGCCAAAGAACTAAACAGACATTTCTTCAAGGAAGACATACAAATGGTTAACAAACACATGAAAAGATGTTCAACATCACTCATTATCAGAGAAATGCAAATCAAAACCACAATGAGGTACCATCTCATGCAGATCAGAAATCTACAAACAATAAATGCTGGAGAGGGTATGGAAAAAAGGGAACCCTCTTACACTTTTGGTGGGAATGCAAACTAGTACAGACACTATGGAGAACAGTGTGGAGATTCCTTAAAAAACTGGAAATAGAACTGCCATATGACCCAGCAATCCCATTGCTGGGCATACTCACTGAGGAAACCAGAATTGAAAGAGACATCTGTACCCCAGTGTTCATCACAGCACTGTTTACAATAGCCAGGATATGGAAGCAACCTAGATGCCCATCAGCAGACAAATGGATAAGAAAGCTGTGGTACATATCCATGATGGAATATTACTCAGCCATTAAAAAAGAATACATTTGAATCAGTTCTAATGAGGTGGATGAAACTGGAGACTATTATACAGAGTGAAGTAAGTCAGAAAGAAAAACACCAATACAGTATACTAACACATATATATGGAATTTAGAAAGATGGTAACAATAACCCTATATGTGGGACAGTGAAGGAGACACAGATGTATAGAACAGTCTATTGGACTCTGTGGGAGAGGGCAAGGATGAGATGATCTGAGAGCATAGCATTGAAACATGTATATTATCATATGTGAAACAGATCACCAGTCCAGGCTCAATGCATGAGACAGGGCTCAGGGCTGGTGCACTGGGATGACCCAGAGGGATGGAATGGGGAGGGAGGTGGGAGGAGGTTCAGGATAGGGAACACATGTACACCCATGGCTAATTCTCATCAATGTATGGCAAAAACCACTACAATATTGTAAAGTAATTAGCCTCCAATTAAAATAAATAAATAAATAATAATAATTAAAAAAGGCCACTATTATTAAAAAAAAACGAAACACCTCAACATTCAAAAAACGAAGATCATGGAATACGGTCCCATCACTTCATGGCAAATAGGTGGGGAAAAAGTGGAAAGGGTGACAGATTTTATTTTCTTGGGCTCCAAAATTACTGTGGATGGTGACAGCACTGAAGAAATCAAAAGACCCTTGCTCCTTGGAAGGAAAGCTATGACAAACCTAGACAGTGTATTAAAAAGCAGAGACATCACTTTGCCAAAAAAGGCCCTTTTTCCAGTAGTCATGTACAGATGTGAGAGTTGGACCATAAAAAAGCTGAGTGCCAAAGAATTGATGCTTTCGAATTGTGGTGCTGGAGAAGACTGCTGCAAATTCCTTGAAAAGCAAGGAGATCAAACCAGTCAATAGGTAATCAATGCTGAATATTCATTGGAAGGACTGATGCTGAAGTTCCAAAACTTTGGCCACCTGATGCAAAGACCCAACTCTGGAAAAGACCCTGACGCTGGGAAAAATTGAGAGCAGGAGGAGAAGGGGACGACAGAGAGTGAGATGGTTTGATGGCATCATTGACACAATGGACGAGTTTGAACAAACTCTGGAAGAAAGTGAAGGATAGGGAAGCCTGTTGTGCTGCAGTTCATGGGGTCGCATCAGAGATGACTTAGTGACTGAACAACAACAACCAAGATATATTAAGTAAAAATGCAAAGTGCATGAAAATTGTTTTGTATAATTCTTCAGTTGAAACATTTTTAAAGATTGGTGTAACTGATATGTCAATTATTTTCAAGGATGGGCAGGAAACAACACTGCTCACCTCTGCAAAAAGAGTTTAAAAGCCTCCATACCTACACTGAAACCAACCACCACCCGAGAGCCAATAAGTTTTAGAGCAAGACGTACAACACAAATTCTCCAGCAACACAGGAACATAGCCTTGAACGTCAACATACAGGCTGCCCAAGGTCACACCTAGCATATAGACCCATCTCAAAACTCATTACTGGGCACTCCATTGCTCTCCAAAGAGAAGAAATCAAGTTCCACGCACCAGAACACCGACGCAAGCTCCCCTAACCAGGAAACCTTGACAAGCCAATCATCTAACCCCACCCACGGGGTAAAACCTCCACAATAAAAAGGAACCACAGACCTCCAGAATATAGAAAGCCCACTCCAGACACAGCAATCTAAACAAGATGAAAATGCAAAGAAATACCCAACAGGTAAAGGAACATGAAAAATGCCCACCAAGTCAAACAAAAGAGGAGGAGATAGGGAATCTACCTGAAAAAGAATTTAGAATAATGATAATAAAAATGATCCAAAATCTTGAAAACAAAATGGAGTTACAGATAAATAGCCTGGAGACAAAGATTGAAAAGATGCAAGAAATGTTTAATAAAGACCTAGAAGAAATAAAAAAGAGTCAATTAAAAATGAATAATGCAATGAATGAGATCAAAAACACTCTGGAGGGAACCAAGAGTAGAATAACGGAGACAGAAGATAGGATAAGTGAGGTAGAAGATAAAATGGTGGAAATAAATGAAGCAGAGAGGAAAAAAGAAAAAAGGATCAAAAGAAATGAGGACAACCTCAGGGACCTCTGGGACAATGTGAAACGCCCCAACATTCGAATCATAGGAGTCCCAGAAGAAGAAGACAAAAAGAAAGGCCATGAGAAAATACTCGAGGAGATAATAGCTGAAAACTTCCCTAAAATGGGGAAGGAATAGCCACCCAAGTCCAAGAAACCCAGAGAGACCCAAACAGGATAAACCAGGCGAAACACCCCAAGACCACATATAATCAAATTAACAAAGATAAACACAAAGACAAATATTAAAAGCAGCAAGGGAGAAACAACAAATAACACACAAAGGGATTCCCATAAGGATAACAGCTGATCTATCAATAGAAACCCTCCAGGCCAGAAGGGAATGGCAGGACATACTTAAGGTAATGAAAGACAATAACCTACAACCTAGATTACTGTATCCAGCAAGGATCTCATTCAGATATGAAGGAGAATTCAAAAGCTTTACAGACAAGCCAAAGCTGAGAGAATTCAGCACCACCAAACCAGCTCTTCAACACATGCTAAAGGATCTTCTCTAGACAGGAAATGCAGAAAGGTTGTATAAACGTGAACCCAAAACAACAAAGTAAATGGCAACGGGACCACACCTATCAATAATTACCTTAAATGTAAATGGATTGAATGCCCCAACCAAAAGACAAAGATTGGCTGAATGGATACAAAAACAAGACCCCTATATATGCTGTCTACAAGAGACCCACCTCAAAACAAGAGACACAGACAGACTAAAAGTGAAGGGCTGGAAAAAAATATTTCACTCAAACGGAGACCAAAAGAAAGCAGGAGTCGCAATACTCATATCAGATAAAATAGACTTTCAAATAAAGGATGTGAAAAGAGACAAAGAAGGACACTACATAATGATCAAAGGATCAATCCAAGAAGAAGATATAACAATTATAAATATATATGCACCCAACATAGGAGCACCGCAATATGTACGGCAAACACTAACGAGTATGAAAGAGGAAATTAATAGTAACACAATAATAGTGGGATACTTTAATACCCCACTCACAACTATGGATAGATCAACTAAACAGAAAATTAACAAGGAAACACAAACCTTAAATGACACAATGGACCAGCTAGACCTAATTGATATCTATAGGACATTTCACCCCAAAACAATCAACTTCACCTTTTTCTCAAGTGCACACGGAACCTTCTCCAGAATAGATCACATCCTGGGCCATAAATCTGGTCTTGGAAAATTCAAAAAAATTGAAATCATTCCAGTCATCTTTTCTGACCACAGTGCAGTAAGATTAGATCTCAATTACAGGAAAAAAATTGTTAAAAATTCAAACACCTGGAGGCTAAATAACACGCTTCTGAATAACCAACAAATCATAGAAGAACTCAAAAAAGAAATCAAAATATGTATAGAAATGAATGAAAATGAAAACAAATTGAAAACACAACAACCCAAACCTTATGGAACTGTAAAAGTTAGTGCTAAGGGGAGGTTCATAGCATTAAACAGGCTTACATCCAAGAAACAAGAAAAGCCCAAATAAATTAACCTAACTCTAACCTAAAGCAATTAGAGAAGGAAGAAATGAAGAACCCAGGGTTAGCAGAAGGAAAGAAATCTTAAAAATTAAGGCAGAAATAAATGCAATAGAAACTAAAGAGACCATAGCAAAATTCAACAAAGCTAAAAGCTGGTTTTTTGAAAAAATAAACAAAATTGACAAACCATTAGCAAGACTCATTAAGAAACAAAGAGAGAAGAACCAAATTAACAAAATTAGAAATGAAAATGGAGAGATCACAACAGACAACACTGAAATACAAAGGATCATAAGAGACTACTACCAGCAGCTCTATGCCAATAAAATGGACAACTTGGATGAAATGGACAAATTCTTAGAAAAGTATAACTTTCCAAAACTGAACCAGGAAGAAATAGAAGAACTTAACAGACCCATCACAAGCAAGGAAATCGAAACTGTAATCAAAAATCTTCCAGCAAACAAAAGCCCAGGACCAGATGGCTTCACAGCTGAATTCTACCAAAAATTTAGAGAAGAGCTAACACCCATCTTACTCAAACTCGTCCAGAAAATTGCAGAAGAAGGTAAACTGCCAAACTCATTCTATGAGGCCACCATCACCCTAATTCCAAACCCAGACAAAGATGCTACAAAAAAAGAAAACTACAGGCCAATATCATTGATGAACATAGATGCAAAAATCCTTAACAAAATTCTAGCAAAGAGAATCCAACAACATATTGAAAAAATCATACACCATGACCAAGTGGGCTTTATCCCAGGAATGCAAGGATTCTTTAATATCTGCAAATCAATCAATGTAATACAACACATTAACAAATTGAAAGATAAAAACCATATGATTATCTCAATAGATGCAGAGAAAGCCTTTGACAAAATTCAACACTCATTTATGATTAAAACTCTCCAAAAAGCAGGAATAGAAGGAACATACCTCAACATAATAAAAGCTATATATGACAAACCCACAGCAAGCATCACCCTCAATGGTGAAAAATTGAAAGCATTTCCCCTGAAATCAGGAACAAGACAAGGGTGCCCACTCTCACCACTACTATTCAACATAGTGTTGGAAGTTTTGGCCACAACAATCAGAGCAGAAAAAGAAGTAAAAGGAATCCAGATAGGAAAAGAAGAAGTGAAACTCTCGCTGTTTGCAGATGACATGATCTTCTACATAGAAAACACTAAAGACTCTACCAGAAAATTACTAGAGCTAATCAACGAATATAGTAAAGTTGCAGGATATAAAATCAACACACAGAAATCCCTTGCATTCCTATACACTAACAATGAGAAAACAGAAAGAGAAATTAAGGAAACAATACCATTCACCATTGCAACAAAAAGAATAAAATACTTAGGAGTACATCTACCTAAAGAAACAAAAGACCTATACATAGAAAACTATAAAACACTGATGAAAGAAATCAAAGAGGACACAAACAGATGGAGAAACATACCGTGTTCATGGATTGGAAGAATCAATATTGTCAAAATGGCTATTCTACCCAAAGCAATCTATAGATTCAATGCAATCCATCAAGCTCCAACGGATTGTTTTCACAGAACTAGAACAAATAATTTCACAATTTGTATGGAAATACAAAAAACCTCGAATAACCAAAGTAATCTTGAGAAAGAAGAATGGAACTGGAGGAATCAACCTGCCTGACTTCAGACTGTACTACAAAGCCACAGTCATCAAGACAGCATGGTACTGGCACAAAGACAGAAATATATAGATCAATGGAACAGAATAGAAAGCCCAGAGATAAATCCATGAACCTATGGACACCTTATCTTTGATAAGAAGGCAAGGGTACACAATGGAAAAAAGACAACCTCTTTAACAAGTGGTGCTGGGAAAACTGGTCAAACACTTGTAAAAGAATGAAAGTGGAACACTTTCTAACACCATACACAAAAATAAACTTAAAATGGTTTAAAGATCTAAATGTAAGATCAGAAACTATAAAACTCCTAGAGGATAACATAGGCAAAACACTCTGACATGAATCACAGCAGGATCCTCTATGCCCCACCTCCCAGAATATTGGAAATAAAAGCAAAAGTAAACAAATGGGACCTAATGAAACTTAAAAGCTTTTGCACTACAAAGGAAACTATAAGTAAGGTGAAAAGACAGCCCTCAGATTGGGAGAAAATAATAGCAAATGAAGAAACAGACAAAGGATTAATCTCAAAAATATACAAGCAACTCCTTCAGCTCAATTCCAGAAAAATAATGACCCAAACAAAAAATGGGCCAAAGAACTAAACAGACATTTCTCCAAGGAAGACATACAGATGGCTAACAACACATGAAAAGATGCTCACATCACTCACTGTCAAGAAATGCCAAAATCAAAACTACAATGAGTCCATACTGCCAGTCAGGATGGCTGCTATCCAAAAGTCTCAAGCATAAATGCTGGAGAGGGTGTGGAAGAAAGGGAACCTCTTACACTGTTGGTGGGAATGCAAACTATGTACCCGCTATGGAAAAAGTTGGAGATTCCTTAAAAACTGGACTAGAAATGCATTGCCCAGGATACCACTTCTGGGCATACAGACTGAGGAAACCAGATCTGAAAGAGACACGTGCACCCCAATGTTCATCGCAGCACTGTTTATAATAGCCAGGACATGGAAGCAACCTAGATGCCCATCAGCAGACAAATGGATAAGGAAGCTGTGGTCCATATACACCATGGAATATTACTCAGCCGTTAAAAGGAATTCATTTGAATCAGTTCTAATGAGATGGATGAAACTGGAGCCCATTACACAGAGTGAAGTAAGCCAGAAAGATAAAGAACATTACAGCATACTAACACATATATATGGAATTTAGAAAGATGGTAATGATAACCCTGTATGCAAAACAAAAAGAGACACAGATGTACAGAACAGACTTTTGGACTCTGGGAGAAGGCGAGGGTGGGATGTTTCGAGAGAACAGCATGTATATTATCTATGGTGAAACAGATCACCAGCCCAGGTGGGATGCATGAGACAAGTGCTCGGGCCTGGTGCACTGGGAAGACCCAGAGGAATCAGGTGGAGAGGGAGGTGGGAGGGGGGATCAGGATGGGGAATACGTGTAACTCTATGGCTGATTCATGTCAGTGTATGACAAAACCCACTGAAATGTAGTGAAGTAATTAGCCTCCAACTAATTAAAAAAAAAAAAAAGAGTTTAGAGATGGGAATGAGGAGACTTTTAGTTTTATACCTTTCAGTGGTATTTGAAATTTCTTCCTATTTGCATATATTATTCATCTTCTTTTTTCTGTTTTAAATATCACCAGAGTTTATGTTTGTTATGGGATTGTAAACAATTTTATTTTTCTTTTCATATTTTCTGTATTAAAAAGGAATTAATGAAAGTTATTTTAAAAATTCTATTTACTTATTCATTTTTAAATTAATTAATTTTTAATTGGAGGATAATTGCTTTACGGCATTGTGCTGGCTTCTGCCATACATCAACATGAGTCAGCCATAGGTATACATGTGTCCCCTCCCTCTTGACCCTCCTTCCCACCTCACACCACATCCCACCCCTCTAGGTTGTCACAGAGCACTGGTTTGAGCTCCCTGCCATCACACAGCAAATTCCTACTGGCTATCTATTTTACATTTGATAATGTATATGTTTCCGTGCTATTCTCTCAATTCATTTCATCCTCTCCTTCCTACAATAAGTCCATAACTCTGTTCTCTGTATCGGCATCTCCATTGCTACCCTGCAAATAGGTTCATCAGTACCATCTTTCTAGATTCCATATATATGCATTAATATATGATATTCATTTTTCTCTTTCTGACTTACTTACTTCACTCTGTATATTAGGCTCTAGGTTCATCCACTTCATTAGAACAGACTCAAAATTCCAAAAAGGAACTAATGAATGCTAAATCAAAATATAAAGGACTCCCTTCAACATACCGCATGCGATAAATTTTTTTTTTCTTGGGGAGAATTTTCTATGGAGCCACATTCCCAAAGAAAGTTTAAACACTTCCTGGAGAGTTATATCCCATTGTTTATGGATGTGTGGCTCCATGACTATATTACTTCATTTTTAAGTAGGGAAGAGGTAGGATTCTAGACACCTTCAGAACTCTATCCAGAAAACTACAGTTAGAAAGAGCAATGCATATTACTTTTAGGGAAGCTGAAAAACAAGAAAACAATCGTATTTGTTTTAGGATGAAGTCCAAAGACTAAACAACTACAGTAATTTTTTTTTAAAGACGCTCTCTTTTCCCAGAGGTTATATAGTCTGTTGTAGGATATGCTTTTATTTGCTGTGACCTGGCAGAGTCAAGCCATTTAGTCAACTTCCTGTGGGAAAAACTGTTCATACGATCAGTCAGTTCATTTATGTCCTGGATATGTTACTAAGGCTAGTTCAGACACAAGTGTTTTCTCTATTAACACACTGGAGGACGTGTTTTAAAGTAGCTTTACATTTTGAATAATTTTAAGATAATTGGCCAAGCTCCTCTGAAGAAAATTAAAGAATGCAAAATATATGAAGTGTTTGGATGTAGGCCAAGAGCCTATCTGCAAGGAAAAGAAAAATCCTTTTACCCAGTAATTTGCTTTTACCAGCATTCCTGGAGGTTACCAAGTTGAAAATCACTGGCACTTTGTGAAATCACCTGGGGGGTTTTCTGTTTGTTGTAGGTCTCTTCATGTATTAGAGGATTTCATCATCCAAATAGCTTCCAACCTAAGCTTACATCATGTTATATTTGAAGACTCATGTTTTCTTTTAGCATGGAGAATTTGGAAGTTTTAGGTTCATTTTTGGTTAGGTGGGTACAATAAGATTTGTTCCTTAAGCAGCCAGGTTTTTCAAATCTGTCAAAGTCATTTTCTTGCACAGTCAGGTAATTCTGAACCAGCTGCATGGTCCGAGGGGGCCTATGCAGGTGAAGTTTTGTAAAACTGCATTTCATATAGTATCACTTTTGTTGAGCTTGTAATTTAATTTGCTTAAAATAGACCCATGGGAAAAGGACTTTTATGTTCTTCCTATTTCTAAACATCAAAAAAATACTTGGTTAAATGCAAGATGGGTAAAGAATAGTGATGTCCTTTTCTGTAAACAGCAGTTCCTATCATTGGTTAATCTCCATGGCACCACCACCACCATTTAATATACTTGTCTTCAAAACTTTCAACCTTGCCTCCTTTCCCCTTACCGCTAATGAGTTTTAACCTCCCACAAGTTTTATACATTTTATTTCTATAATGTTTCTTAAAATTATTTCTCCTTCCTCTGCAATTCGATGGTACTTTATTAGTTCTCTTCTTATAATGATCATAGTCACTATTTCAGAGCAGATTCTTGGACCTTGACACTGAGTCACATCATGTACTCGTTACTTCATTTAGCACCATAACAATTATAAATGGTGCACACTATTACACTCATTCTATAGCAAAAAGGAAACTAAACCAAATTGTTTAAGTAACTTGTCAAGAGTCACATTGGCAGAGCTGAAATCAGATCCAGTGTTGGTTGACTTTAATGGCAATACTTTTTTTGTATTTCATCCTGCTTCATCTTTTTACATTCATCATCTTTAACTTTACAGTATGCATGAGTGTGTGTGCATATCTTATTTCTGTTTGTAGGCTATAGATTCTTTTAGGATAGGTCCATGCATGACTGTTTACACTTCTCCCCTTATTTCCCCTCATCTCTTATCTCTTAGGGCCATATATTTATAAACTACCTGGAAACATTTGGTAATATTTTACAATTGAATGAAAAACTGCTGGGTAACTTGTGAAATAAAGTAAAGGCCTTTATCTTTACAAGGAATCTCTTTTGTAAGAATTAAGGAATGTGGATATATTTGTGATCCGTTTTATTCTCTAAAAACATAAAAAGAATCTGTGAACACATAGTATTCATCTCTTCAAACATGAAATTCAAATGCAAGTGACTTGGCATTAAGTGTTTGAATTTATATGCAAGATGTCATAGTTATTTAATTTTTCTGTCAGAGATGGTTGGATATGCTCACTGACTTTTCAAATCCCCTCATGTATAAGTAGATGTATTTGTAGGGGCAAATATACTTCTAATATATGGAAAATTTTATTAGTTCATTTTGAACAGAAAAATTACCTTCCTGTATCTGGGCCATATATAGAAGAATGAATGTTGTATTACCCAAATAGAGATGTAGAACAACTTGCAATAAGTTGGCCAGTGATCATAATAATGTTTTTTCTTCAAGATTCCAAGCTTATATTCCAGGATTTACAGTGTATCAGAATAATGATGGAAATTACAAATCCAATGCTGGCAACATCTGTTTGAATCTTCCTTTTAATCTGAAATAAAATTGTAATTGCTGCAATTGATAAGGATTTCAAACCCTGCTCTTATCTGGGCTGATTTTTTCTGTCTAATGTTGTTTCATAAAATTCCAAAATTATTAGTTCTCTTCAGACTATTTTGGTCCCTCCCTTGGTACACATACTGTGTTCATAGAGGATACCTCTCTATCTATGAAATCCTATCCATCTTTTAGTGCCTATTTTAAGCCATTTATTCCACAAGGCACTGTCTCTTGTTCCTATAACTTATGTCTCATATGTACCTTATATATTTCTCTTTGATCCATTGCTTGAAATAGTTTATTATTCTACAATTTCTAGGCTGTTTCTTTTTATTTACGAATGGCTCGCATGAGTGGATGGAGCTTGGGTCTCTCCATCTGAAAGCATCTGAATTCACTTCCTGTGTGTGTCCCTTGTGCTCCTTCTACTACTTGCAGCAGATTTTATTGGGCAAGCCAAGTTGTTGAACATAAAATACAATTGTTTGGCAAATGGTCCCAAAGATTTTGCAAATGAATTAAGTTAATTTAGTTCAGAAAATCAGAAAGGAAGGAAGGGAAACAAGGAAGGAGGAAGGGAAATCTTAGAGGTATTCTTTTTTCTCAGTTTCTAAGAATGACATAAAAATATAATTTTAAGCATTAGGACACATTAATTGAACTCAAGGGTTTGGGTTTATTAGAATCCATCACTATAAGTTGCCTGTCTCACCACCTGTGGCTTATAATATTCCCAAAATGATTTGGGTGGTAGTCTGCTTCAAGAAAGAGAAATAGTGCAAATAAGCCCACAGATCCCTTTAACATCTCCAGTTAGCATGCAGTTATTAAGTCATGGCTCTCTTTTCTCCCCTAGATTTTAAGGGTCTGGAACAAGGTTTCCTATTGTAGGAGAATCCATTCAATCTCTTTTGAATTTGATCAGTCTTCTTCCTGTCTTCAGGGAGAAGTGTAAGTCACGCTGTTGATTTGATAGCAGCTACGCAGAAAGTAAATAACTGGAACACCTTTTCTTGTCCAATCAGGGAATATCAGTTTGGGAACTTCAAATACCAAAGATATTTTTCTTAATTGGAACTACACTACTTGAACAGAAGTACAAAAACCTGCTTAAGTTTTTCTTCTTCTTCTTTTTAAATTGATACTTGTGTTCCTTACAGAAATAGCCTAAAGATAAATATGACAAAGTCTTCAGTAGATATAAGGCAGGAGAAAGGCAAGTTATAAATATTAATATTCGTGTTTCTTTTGCCACAGCTCGCCTACCAACCCAAATGGCTGTTACCAGCACAATGTGAATGAGTGACTGCTGGCCTTTCTCCCTACAGCTCTGTGCCTGAAGTCAAGTGAGCATATGTGGAAATAGCCAGATTTAATACTAGCACAAATGTTTGCTCTAGCTGTGCCTAAGACTTGTTATAACAATCTTTGAAAAGTGAATTGTTTTGCCAAGTATAGACTTAAACTGTAAACTGATAATTAATAATTCAGGCATGTTAGGTTTTCTTTCTTTCTTTTTAAAATTTTAGCTGTGACACTTCATATTTGATAACCAAGTGAGTTTCCTTAAAGTAAACAAATTAAGCTATGAATTTTGATGTTCTGAATATGCCAGGGGCTTTTGAAGGTCTATGTGTATGAGCTAAGACTAGATCGTTCCCTTTCTGTGTTGACAGTCATACCTGGAATTATGGAAAATGACATAAACGCAGCTCTGAGAAATGGAAGTAGGAGGACAAAACACTTTTTATTTTTATTGCTTTTCGAGGACGTGCATCACTCTTGCCATCTTTATTGCAGTTGTCATCAGGTGCATTTATTGTGTGTGCATCTTCTGTGGTCTCAGGCATACACACAAGGTTAAAGATGAGTCTGTTTTCTTGTCTACTCTGAGTTTAAATTCAGAACCATGTGATGGTCTTGTGGATTTGAGTTTGATAAGTAGAATTTACAAATAAATAATGGTGCAAAAATTGGGGTGACTAATGAAAAGAAAACTGTTAGAAAAATGTTAACTTCTATTTATGTCTTACTGAAGTTTAGAGGTACTTTGTGTAAGAGATGAATTCTGGCAGTGTTCAGGATATTCACAGAGTGTACAAAATAGTTTGTGCTGTGTTGGATTCAAATCACATATATATGAAATTATGTGTGAAAAATATGTAAAATACATATAAAACATATTTACTGAATTTAAGGATTATGTTCTGTGAGTAGGAAACATGGTTAAAATGTATGCTTTTCTGTGTTTCTTAATATCGCTTTTGTTCTTTTAAAGAATCCAGTTCTAAAGTCAGTTACTCAATTCAACTGTCTCCAAATACAAAATATTTCTTATTAAAAAATATAAAGAATACTTTCATAGGAAATGTCCCTTAGAAATAGAAGATTTATAAAAGATCAGAAACATAATTTGTAGTTATAGTCACATGTTATGTTACATTTAAACAATGATGTTTTTCTGTTACATATACTATTTGTGTATGGTATTGTGACGCAGCTGGTAAAGAATCCACCTGCAATGCAGGACACCTGGGTTTGATCCCTGGGTTGGGAAGGTCCCCTGGAGAAGGGAAAGGCTACCCACTCCAGTGTTCTGACCTGGATAATTCTTGGGTTGCAAAGAGTCAGACACAACTGAGTGACTTTCACTTTCACTTTTCTTTCATTGTGTAAAGTTTTGGAAATACAAAAAAAATTAAAAGTAGCAAATTTAGAAAAAAAATCATCTGTAATCCCACCACCCACATGGATAAATTGTTGATATATCTTCTTCCTGTTTCTTGTGTGTATGTTATGCTCAAATACAGATACATAAGCTGTGCAAAGCTAAAAACATACACAGTGTATTCTATAAATGGAAATCTTTAGAACAGGGATGTTAATGGACCTGCATAACTAAAATCCCCCTTTCCCACTCATCAAGATTCAACAGCAGAGCTGCTGAAATTGTGCTCTCATGCCTTCTCAGGTGGTGCTAGTGGTAAAGAACCCACTGGCCAGTGCAGGAGACATAAGTACCATGGGTTTGATCCTTGAGTTGGGAAGATCCCTTGGAGGAGGGTATAGCAACCCACTCCAGTACTCTTGCCTGGAGAATCTCAAGGACAGAGGAGCCTGAAGGGCTACAGTCCATGGGGTGGCAAAGAGTTGGACACGAGTGAAGAGACTTAGCACGCACACACTGCACTCTCATTCAACAATTTCCTATCACAATAGTGCTTCTGCTGGACGTAATCTTATATGTTTCCAGAAGACAACATCCTTTCTTAACTCTGGGCCTATGCACATTCTATTCCCTCTGCCTGAAACACTGTTCTCCCTGCCTTCAGACTTTTACTTAACACACTTATGCTCATCTTTTTTGATCCCCCAGCCCTGGAGTAGAGAACCCTATTGTATGCTCCCATGGGACTTCATATTACTTCTAAAATACATCACACTAAACTGTAACTACTTGCATGTCTGTATTTACCATTATCCAGGAGCTCTGTGAAAGCAGAGATTGCATCTTTTATATTTTGCATTGTGAAGTCGCTCAGTCATGTCTGACTCTTTGCAACCCTATGGACTGTAGCCTACCAGGCTCCTCTGTCCATGGGATTTTCCAGGCAAGAATACTGGAGTGGGTTACCATTTCCTTCTCCAGGAGATCTTCCCGACCCAGGGATTGAACCTAGGTCTTCCACATTATAGGCAGACGCTTTTCCATCTGAGTCACCAGGGAAGTCATTTTACATTGTATACCCAGCCAAAGCTGGCACAGAAGTGCTCAGTAAATATGTATTGAATTAATCAGTAAACCAAACCCTCCAGGTATCATTCATATCTTGTGGAAGCTGACCGCCTCACTTTGTAGTAACCTACAGAGGACTTTTCTGTGTGAAATTTTTGTCTTTCAAATCTCTGGTCTGCAGATGAGAAAACTGTGCCTGAAATCATTCTGTCTTTAATATAGAAACCTTTTGTTGTTAAATATCCTTATGTCCATCCAGCAGTTTTATTTGGTTTAATCTCACTTGAGGATACTGAAAGCATTATAAATGGAAACTTTGATGAGAGGTCATATTGGCTCACATTACTAAAGATTCAAGAAAACAAAACCAGAGACCTCAGGCAGTATTTTATGCTTTCCTGGCTTTCTGAAACCTTGAAGAGGAGATCATATACTTTTATATTCCCAATGGGAGCATATTTTTAGGACCTTGATCAGTGTTTTCACACAAAAGAACTAGGTTGACTCTCTGATTTATTTGTAAAAAATATTTTGTGATTGACACTTATTAAATGCTTATTGAATGTAAAGTTACCTCTTAGTTACTCTTGTCAATTGGGAACATGACTGGTGTGGATAATTGAAAACTGGAGCTACTTTGAGTGAGAAGGAGAGAGAGAAACACTGCCTGGCAACTTCTCAGGCTATGCACAGCTGAGAGCCTTGACCTTCTGGATGGTTGATGGTTTTGATTAGACTGAGTAGATGATACGTGTAAGCAAATTATAAATTTGCCTTCAATTTTCATTTTCTGCTTGGTTTCAAATTGTATTCCAGGGGAAAATGTTAACTGAAGAAGAAAAGGCTAGTGAAAATTGGAAGCAAAGTGAGGGGAAGACAATAAGTTTAAAATAAGAGGCTTAATTTCAGTGTTAAAATTAGTAAATGTCCATTAGAGATCACAGGCAGATTAACATATGATTTTTTAACATATAGTGTTACATGGGCTTTAGACAGATTAATGTTTTGGAAAAAACAATTATTGTCTAGTAGTGACTCAGGTGGTAAGAATCTGCCTGCAGTGAGGGAGACCTGGATTCAAATCCTGAGTTGGGAATATCTCCTGGAGAAGGGAATGTCTACCCACTCGAGTATTCTTGCCTGAGGAATTTCAAGGACAGAGGAGCCTGGCAGGTTACAGCCTATGGAGTCGCAAAGAGTTGGACACAACTGAGCAACTAACACCACTGCCACCGTGATAATAAAGAAGTCTGAGGGTACGTCTGGTCTAATTTTTAAAATAGACTCTTGAAATCTGAATTTCAGTAGGTGCGCTAGATAGTCTCCTTGCTTTTCTTCTATATTCATGTTGTTCTACCAGTCAAGAGGTAGAGTCTATTCCCCTTGAATCTGAGCTGGACTTGTGACTTCCTTTGCCCAATAGAATGGAGCTCAAGTGATGCTATGCCAACTATAAGACTAGTACTTAAGGAGACTGGAAGCTTCCACTTTATACCTCTTGAAGCCAGCTGCTATGCAAAAGTCTGACTATCCTGAGACCACCGTATTGTGAGGAAGTCCAGGCTAGACATGTGGAACAGCCACGTAGAGAGCATCAAAGTGCCAGACTTATGAGTAAAAGCTTTCTTGGATCTTTCAGTCAAGCTCAGTCCTCAGCTGAATGAGTGAGCCCAGCCAATACTACTTGAAGTGGAAGAATGTCCCAGCTGAATCTGGTCAGTTGAGAGACTTTAAAAATAATAAAACTGTTGTTTTAAACTGCTAAGTTTTGAATGGATTATTTTGCTGTAATGGATAATGAAACAATAGATGACTCATTGCTCATTGACTTTAAAACTCTATTTTTTATAGTTGAAATTTGCTAAGAGAGTAGAACTTATTCTCTCACACACACATGAAGATTAACATGTGAGGTGACGGATATGCTAATTTACTAGGTGGAAGGGATCTTTTCTTAACGTATATGTAAATCACCATAATGTACATTTTAAATACCTTATAATTTTATTTGTCAATCATACCTCAGTAAAACTGAATAAAAGGAAACCTGAAAAAATTCTATTACCATAGTGTGTATATATATGAGTATTGTATCTAAGTAGTTACAGTAGTGAAAGTCACTCAGCCGTGTTCAACTATTTGCGACCCCATGGACTATATAGTCCATGGAATTATCCAGGCCAGAATACTGGAGTGGGTAGCCTTTCCCCTCTCCAGGGGATCTTCCCAACCCAGGGATTGAACTCAGGTCTCCCACATTGCTGGTGGATTCTTTACCAGCTGAGCCACAAGGGAAGCCCCAAGTAGTTACATGTGTAAATCTTTATGTGTTAATATGCACAGGTAAACCAGTTTAAAGTATACAGTTTGTCTTTTAGCATCAGTTATGACTAATTATAAAAATGATCAATATTCACACATTTTCTAGGCTATATATTTCTTTTGACTTGTGTCACGGCCAGGTGGCACTAGTGGTAAAGAACCCACCCACCAACGCAGACGTAAGAGACCTGGGTTCCATCCCTGGGTAGGGAAGATCCCCTGGAGGAGGGCATGGCACCCACTTCAGCCTTCTTGCCTGGAGGATCCCATGGACAGAGGAGCCTGGCAGGCTGCAGTCCATAGAGTCACAGAATCGGACACAACTGAAGCGACTTAGCATGCATGCACATGTTGACCAAAATATGCTTCTGATTTAAATTTGGCTACAATTTTTTCTCAGTAGTTTGAAATATATGGATAAAAATTTCAGCAAATTCCATCAAGAAATAAAAAAATTCAAACCGATGCCAATTTCAGACATGAAATTCTAAATCATCATTTGTTTTTAGAAGTGTGTTCTAAGATTAAACTAAGATGTGAGCTTAGTTGAACATCAATGGAGGAAAAGAGAAAGAATAAAATTTGAGATATGCAATTAATGCTTCCACTCTTCTAAACCTTTCATCAAGTGATGACTAGCTTCAAAGAATGGTAAAACATTATCAGCACTCCACTAAGCTCATGGACCTCAAATCAAATTCAGGAATGAAAATCAAATAACAGCACTTTGTCCACTAATTTTGTTAGCTTCAAGCCCAGACATAGCAGGGACCCTCGAGGGTTTCCAAGAGGTTATTGCTTGCTGGCATCTGAATCTCTGGTGAAGATTCAGTGAGAAAACAGATGTTATACCAGAGCTTTGCTTCGTGAAGAATAACAGATGAATAGATAGAGGCTTTCAATCTGAGAGCAGAACACAGGGTGATCAGAATTCCAATCACTCTGGAGAAGATGATAAAATAGAGCAGTGCAAGGATGAATTAAGATGACATGCTGTGTTTTATCAATAAAAGTAAAGGCAAGAAATATATTTCTTACAATTATTTAAACAGGAGAAAGCTCCCGAGAATGATACATTTTGCTTATAAAGCAGTGTGAAGTGGGATAGATCACACTGTCAATTTAACGGCTCAGTTTTCTGCATTTGTATTAGCAGCAAGATTATTTTTTGTATTCATTCAAAATGAATGAAAACATAAGGAACTGATTCTGACTATAAATCCGTTTCTGTTGGAAACCTTTTGTCATCTTATGCTGTCCTTATTTACCAGGCTGGAACAGGTCAGACAATTGAACAAATGACTCTTTGTATTGGGGAGGCTGTGGTCTTATGCCCTATAGATCAGCTTAAGCACGTAGAGTGGTTTTCCTCTAGAAATGAAAAGCACAGCTTCCATTTTGAATGAAGGATGTGACACCTACTAGGTAATAACATTACAACTCAGTTTAGGGTAATGTGAGTGACAGTTCAGTGTGATAATATTCTGTGAAGGAAAGTTTTTTAAATTATTTATTCCCTTATAAGTGATGTCATGTGCTCAGTGCATTTACTGTTCACTACATTGCCAACAAAGGTTCGTCTAGTCAAGGCTATGGTTTTTCCAGTGGTCATGTATGGATGTGAGAGTTGGACTGTGAAGAAAGCTGAGCACTGAAGAATTGATGCTTTTGAACTATGGTGTTGGAGAAGACTCTTGAGAGTCCCTTGGACTGCAAGGAGGTTCAACCAGTCCATCCTGAAGGAGATCAGTCCTGGGTGTTCATTGGAAGGACTGATGCTGAAGCTGAAACTCCAGTACTTTGGCGAGGAGTTGACTCATTTGAAAAGACCCTGATGCTGGGAGGGATTGGGGGCAGGAGGAGAAGGGAATGACAGAGGATGAGATGGCTGGATGGCATCACTGACTCTATGGACATGGGTTTGAGTGAACTCCGGGAGTTGGTGATGGACAGGGAGGCCTGGCGTGCTGTGATTCATGGGGTTGCAAAGAGTCAGACACGACTGAGTGACTGAACTGAACTGAACTGAACTGAGTACCAAAGTAAGAACACAAAGTTCATTCATCAACAATCAGTGGGCAAATACATTGCTATAAGTGTCAAATCTGCAAATGTATGTTTGCTTTGCACAAAATCAAATTAGAATTTTCTTCTTTTTCAAAATGTGAACTCCCTCATAAATAGACCTAAAAGAATGTTCAAGGGTAAATGAGGACAGTTGTTTCTTTTAGATGATAATTGTTACTATGTAATATGTCACGATTGGGAACACTGCGACCTGCAATTATGGTCAAGAGCCTGACTGCCTAGGTTCAAATCCCAGCTCTGCAACTCACTGATTGTATGACAAAGACACATTTGCTGACTGTGCCTAATTGCATTGACTTTGAAATTGAGATAATTATAGTATTTACTACACAGATTTTTAAAATGAGGATTAAATAAGCTAATAGATAAAACATGTAAGGATGATAGATTTTATTTCCTTAATCAATATTAATTATTATTTTAATACAACATATTCTAGGTATTGAGTAGGATGAGGATGCAGACATGCATGGTCATATTTCTTTAGAATGTAAGCTATCTCCTCTTCTTTAAAATGAAGGATAATTTTAATTTTTAAGACATTCATAAAGAGATCTTTTCATCTACCTTTCAAAACTACTCCATTCCTATCAGGAAATTCTTCAGAGTATTTGCCCTAATCTTACTCTATTCTTAGAGAGTGTATTTATTTATTTATCCTCTCTTCCACCATTCAAGAGCATTGGTGATATTCAACATCTTTTTAAAATAAAAATAATTTGATTCCCCAGCCCTCCGCCCACAACTCTCTTACAGTGTTTGTAGGCCTGGTCTATGTCCTCCTTTGCTTCCTTCCCCACCTTCCTTTCCATCCTGTCCCCGAAAAACACACATTTAATACACTTCAACTGTTACAAGCTTTCTTCAGTTTCTCTAATAGGTCATGATTTTTCTTTCCTCCTAGTCTACTCCTCCCTACTTCCCTGGAGGTCTGACCTTAGACATTCTTTTCTGCTAAGTGCCAGTTTTGATCCCTAAACTGTAGGGCTATACCCCTCTCATGTGTTCTCATAAGAGCCCTTATTATGTCAGCCATAACACTTCTTATAATTTCTTATTTACCTATTTTTTGAAGCAAAATGTTCTACAGGCAGGGACCATGTTTTAATCATTCACAGTTTCAGCCCTGTCACCTAGCAAAGTACATGTCACATAGTAAGCATTCAAAATTATGCTGAGTGACAGATCACATATATTAATGAATGATTCTATTTCCACTGCCAGATAAATAAAAGATTATCAGAAGGGTCATCTCTATTTAAATCACATTTCCTGTGCCTTTAAAAACACGAAAAGGAAAAAGCTTAATTTAAAGGATGTAAGGGGCTTGTTCTCAGCTAGTTACAGAGCTAGAGGGGAACTTCATAATCACTGAACTAAATTTCACTTCTATGTCATTAATGTAGCCTAGAGAAGCATTTCTTTTTGTTGTTGTTGTTCTACTGGAAGAAATGAAACACACTTAGCTAGGAAATAAGTACTGAATTCTAAACTAACTATAAATATTTCAAATGAAAAATTTCCTTGAAACTGATGATATATTAAAGGCTTAATATAAATGATGACTATATGTGTAGTTCATAGCTAAAGAACATGCTTGTGCTCGGTACTCCATATTATTGTGTCAATTTAGTAGCTTTATGATACCTTTTTATTGGATATTGATGACAGTTTTGAATACTTAATAAATTCAATGGGAAAATTACAATAAAGTCAATTTTCTTCCAAAAAAATATCCTAATGCTTCCTAGAAACTTTGCTAATTCTTTTTAAAGTGCTATATTTTAAACCTGAAGTTTTTTCTTTATCTTAGGTTAACTGGATTTTAACATGTCAGTAAAATAATAAACACCCACAGATAGCCTTGCCTAACATGTAAACAGTTCTGACCAACTACGAACTTCAACCAGCTCCATCTCAAACCTGATTTATGGCCTATGTGCTCTTTAACCTCAAGATAAATCTGACAGCCTGTCTTCAGATGAAATATTCATGAAGTTTCATAACATTCATTACCATTTTATGATTCTTTTAGTTGGTATAACAACAATCCTTTCTAGCACTCTATTAAATCAGGAAGCAACTTCGTAAATCACTAGGCCAAGTGCATGAAACCATCACTTGTTAATATCTTAGCTGTGCTGCAAAACGTGCTCAAGCATAGGGGCAATTCATGCTGCCATTTACATCATCCTCCAACATGCTAATTTGTTTGGGAAAATTCCTGTCTGATCTCTTCCAACTCTGGGTTTTCTGAACCTGACAACTAAGTGAGAACTCTCTGAAAGCCTTGGATAAAAATATGTTACTTTATGTAAAATGTGCAAAATATGTGGCAGCACAAAGTCTCTTCTGCAGGTTACTAGCAGATCGTGTTTCCTAGGCAGGCAGGAGAGGACTTTAAGGAGTAAGCTGGAAGGGGGAATATAAGCATCTTTTCTCAAATCCTACCTCACTTTACTCTTTACTTTCAGCACAACTGCTCAGACTTTGCTTCCAGCGCTTTGGAAAACTTTGATCTCTTATTATTGAACTGGAAATTGACAAAAGTCCAAGTCAATGGTACTATTTATATATCTAGGTATATGTAGATATTATAATAGATATCTTTGAATAATTTTAAAGAGATCAAAGGTGTAATCCCTCGTCTAAAGGAGCTATGTCTTTTCAGTTTCAAGGATCAAAACTTTCTTCTGTGTTTTGTTGTTTAAAACTATCCTAATAAAAGACCTAAAGTTTATCATATAAAAATTAAGCCCAGAAACTTAAAATTAAAAGCCATTGATTCATATTATGCTGTTTTAAGAGTTTTGCTCTGTTCTTTGGAATCAAGCCTTAGTCATTTTCAAAAGAGAATAATATACATAACTGGGCATGTAGTAGATTTTAATGGATTTTGTGGTTTGTCATGATTGGGGATGTTATATTTAGGACAAAAGGAAAATCCAAGTCCAGAAATCTGGAAAAACCATGGTGGTAAAAGGAGATTGAGAAATTAAGAAATAATGGAGGCGTCAGACAATTTTTATCATGATGGGAAATGTGCTGACAGAGAATTAGCAATCTTTCCATTACCTGTTATATCTTCTTCATGGGATAGTTCAGAAACTAATGGGAAAACCATTTTAAACCTCTTAATTGCTTGTTGCTTTTATATCTATCCTACTCAGAGGGTGCTACATGCAAGCCAGATGGCTGCAAATGTTATTCTGGTTAACAAGCATGGAGATTTTTGTATCACTGCCAAAGCCATTGTCAAAATGTCCTATATCAAAACAAAACAAAAAATAAAATTCTCTGTTTTCCAAACTTCTGAAAATTCTACAATAGCAGTGAAATACCAACCTCCTGCCCTGTAGGTTTTGGCAGCCAAGAGGAAAAATTATCCATCCCTAAGCAGCTTGTTGTCTGAATGAACCCAGCAATGGGGCAGCCAGAAAAGGAACTGCATCATTGAGAACCTCATGCATTTTCCAACAGGCAGCCTTCAGAATTTAGAGCCTCTCATAAGGGTCCAAGCCGAATGAGCTTGGCACAGAAATCAGCCACTCAGAAGGGTCACATGGTGACTAGAGGGGTTTTGGAAAATGTTAACTATATTCACCCTCAGGCAAAGAGGAGGCAGTGCCTGTGCGTGGTGTTGGATCTAAATAAGGTATCTCCCAGATACTAGATACATTGGCTCAGAGAAAGTTTTACCTTGAATAATATAGGGAAATATCACAATGAGGGGAGTAAATGAATGATTACTAACAGAAGTTGACAGAAGGTGGTACAAACCAGTGGCAGAAATATTACCAAGTTCATTGTATCTTAGAAGTAAAAAAGGCCCACTCTATTTTAAAGTTGTTTTAAAAGTGAAAGGCATATAGTTGAGAGTAAATTTTTGACAAATGAATGTTAATATAAGGCTATCAGGAGGGTGTTTGTATAGATTCTATGAGACGGTAAGCTTAGTTCTCCTATGTCCTGATTCAGAACCTAAACCATGTTTTGATCATCTCCAGAACTGATGGCTTTTAATTTTTTTTAGAACTTTAAAAAAAAGAGGTTTATTTATTTATTTGATTTCTGACTGCACTGGTCTTTGTCACTGTTTAAACTTGCTGTAGTTGCAGTGGAGGGTTGCTCTCTGATTGCGATTCATAGGCTTCTCCTTGTGGAGGCTTCTCTTGTTGCAAAGCACGCACTGCAGGGCACTCAGCCTTTAGTAGTTGTGACATGCAGGCTTGGTTGCTTTGCTGTGTGTGGAATCTTCCTAGACCAGGGATCCAGCTGGTGTCACCTGCACTGGCAGGCACATTCTTAACCAGAGGACCACCAGAGAAGTCCTATTGTTTTTTGTTTTTTTTTTGTAAAAGAATTATCAACCTAAAGGAAGATTTTCCAGAGTGCGAGTTAGAAGAAAGTTTTGGCTCAAAGTCTTAAGAAAGCAAAGTAGCTTTCTTATATTATTAGCTGATGTTAAGAACACATAGTACAATGAGGACTCTTAAGTGTTACTAGCATGGTTCCAATAGTAGATAAGTCTCTCATGTATAATATATTGCTCTCTGAGTAACACTCATATACATTCTACTTCACTTTCTACCTCTTCAATTTTCTTAATCTTGACATTTCTATTAGCTGAGAATGTTGGAGGTTGTTATTATTGGATTCTCCAGAAGTAGATATTGAAATCATGTGTGGAGACACATGATAATTATTAGAGATCAATGCTGATGAAGGAGAAAGAGGAGGGAGAAGAATTGGACAGAGTGAGAATTTGGCTTGTGATATATGCCTGGCAATACCTTGGCCAGTCTGCAGGGAGTCTGGAGCAAGAACTGCTCCTTAGTGGGTTCATCACTGGGCCGTCATGAAGTACCTGCTGTTTCAAGGAAGCCTGTTACCCTGGACAGATGGTCCTTTGCAGATGAAGCAGTCCCTGATGGGGTTGGGAGTGGAGAATGCCTACTGCCTGCACTCGTCACAGCTGGTCAACAAGTATTCTGAGAAGGGGGATCTGTGTGATACACCTCTATATGTATCATTGCTGTTCAGTCTCCCAGTCATGTCCAGCTCTTTTCGACCCCATGGAATGCAGCACACCAGGCCTCTCTGTCCCTCACCATCTCCCGAAGTTTGCCCAAGGTCATGTCCATTGCATCGGTGATGTCATCCAGCCATCTCATCCTCTGATGCCCTTTTCTCCTGCTCTCAGTCTTCCCCAGCATCAGGGACTTTTCCAATCAGTCAGGTGTTTACATCAGATGACCAAATACTGGAGTTTCAGCTTCAGTTTCAGTCCTTCCAACAAGTATTCAGGGTTGATTTCCCTTGAGATTGACTGGTTTAATCTCCTTGCTGTCCAAGGGACTCTCAGGAGTTTCTGCAGCACCACAATTCAAAGGCACCAATTCTTTGGCCCTCCACCTTCTTTATGGTCCAGCTCTCACAACCACACTGGGAAGAACATAGCCTTGACTATATGGATATTTTCAGCAGAGTACTGTCTGCTTTTCAACACACCACAAAATTGAAACACACTGCTAGGTTTGTCTAGCTTTCCTGCCAAGAAGCAAACATCTTCTGATTTCATGCCTGCAGTCACCATCTGCAGTGATTTTAGAGCCCAAGAAGAGGAAATCTGTTAATACTTCCACCTTTTTGTCCTCTATTTGCCATGAGGTAATGGGGACAGATGCTGTGATCTTAGGTTTTTTTAATATTTAGTTTTAAGCCAGCTCTTTCACTCTCCTCCTTCACCCTCATCATGAGGCTCTTTAGTTCCTCTTCACTTTCTGCCACTAGGGTGGAATCATCCACATATCAGAGGTTGTTGATGTTTCTCCTGCCTATCTTGATTCCAGCTTGTAACTCATCCAGCCTGGCATGTCTCATAATGTGCTCAGTGTATAGATTAAACACGTAGGATGACACAGACAATCTTGTCATACTCCTTTCTCAATCTTGAACCAATCAGTTTTTCCATACAGGGTTCTAGACTATTGCTTTTTGACCCGCCAGTTATTCCATACAGGGTTCTAGACTGTTGCTTTTTGACCCGCATACTGGTTTCTCAGGAGACAGGTAAGATGGTCTGTTATTTCCATCTCTTTAAGAGCTTTCCACAGTTTATTATGATCCACACAGTCAAAGGCTTTGCGATAGTCAATGAAACAAAGGTAGATGTCTCTCTAGAATTCCTTAGCTTTCTCTATAATTCAGTGAATGTTGGCAATTTGATCTCTGGTTCTTCTTTCTTTTCTAAACCCAGCTTGGGCATCTGGAAGTTCTTGATTCACATAATGCTGAAGCCTAGCGTGCAAGATTTTAAGCATGACCTTACTAGCACAGGAGATGAGTCCGATGGTTAGCACATTCTTTACTACTACCCTTCTTGGGGATTGGGATGAGGATTGACCTTTTCCAGTCCTGTGGCCACTGCTGGGTCTTCCAGATTTGCTGACATATTGAATGTAACACCTTGATGTCATCATCCTTTAGGGTTTAGGGTTTTGAATAGTTCTATTGGAATTCCATTGCATCCACTAGCTTTATTAACAGCAGTGCTTCCTAAGACCCACTTCACTCTCTAGAATGGTTGGTTCTGGGTGGCTGACCACACCATCATAGCAATGCAGTTCATTTGGATCTTTTTTTATACAGTTCTTCCATGCATTCTTTCCACCTCTTCTTGATCTCTTCAGGGACTACTAGGTCTCTACCATTTATGTCCTTTATTGTGCCCATCTTTGGGCAAAATGTTCATTTGATATTCCCGATTTTCCTGAAGAGATCTCTAGTCTTTGCCCTTCTGTTGTTTTCTTCTAGTTTTATACACTGTTCATTGAAGAAGGCCTTCTTATCTTTCCATGTTCTTTGGAAATCTGCATTTAGTTGGATATATCTTTCCATTTTTCCCTTGCTTTTTGCTTCTCTTTTTTTTTTTTTTTTAACTATTTGTAAGGCCTCCTCCGATAACCACTTTGCCTTCTTGCTTTTCTTTTTCTTTGGTTTTGTGCGCTGCCTTCTGTACAATATTACAGACTTCCGTCCATAGTTCTTCAGGTACTCTGCCTACCAGATCTAATCCCTTGAGTCTATTTGCTACCTCCACTGCATATTCATAGGTAATCTGATTTGAGTTGCACCTGGCTGGCCTAGTGGTTTACCCTTCTTTCTTTAGTTTAAGCCTGAATTTTGCTATGAGAAACTGGCGATCTGAGCCACCTTTAAGTCCAGGTCTCATTTTTTTCTGACTGTATGCAGCTTTTCCATCTTTGGCTACAAAGAATGTAATCAATTTGATTTTGGTATTGGTTGTTTGGTGATGTCCATGTGTAATGTTGTTGCTCGTGTTGTTGAAAAAGGGTGTTTGCTATAACCAATGCATTCTCTTGGCAGAATTCAGTTAGCCTTTGTCCTGCTACATTTTGCTCTCCAAGGCCAAATTTGCCTGTTATTCGAGGTATCTTTTGACTTCCTACTTTTGCATTCCAATCCCCAATGATGAATAGAACATCTTTATTTGGTGTTAGTTCTAGAGGTCTTTTAGGTCTTCTTAAAACTGATCAACTTCAGCATCTTCAGCATCAATGGTAGGGGCATAGACTTGGATTACTGTGATGTTGAATGGCTTGCCTTGGAAATGAACCAAGATCATTCTGTTGTTTTTGAGGTTGCACCCAAGTACCACGTTTCAGATTCTTTTGTTGATTATGAGGGCTATTCCATTTCTTTTACGGCATTCTTGCCCACAGTAGTAGACATAATGGTCATCTGAATTAAATTCTCCCATTCCGGTCCATTTTAGTTCACTGATTCCTAAGACATTGATGTTTATTCTTACCATCTCCTGCTTGACCATGTCCAGTTTACCTTGATTCGCGGACCTAACATTCCAGGTTCCTATGCAATACTGTTCTTTGCAACATCGGATTTTACTTTCATCACCAGAGACATCCATAACTGAGTGTCATTTCCACTTTGGCCCAGCAACTTCATTCTTTCTGGGGCTGTTAGGAGTTCTCTGCTCTTCCCCAGTAGCATATCAGACACCTTCAGACCTGGGAGACTCATCTTTTGGTGTCATATATTTTTGTCCTCTTATACAGTTTGTGAGGTTCTCAGGGCAGATATACTGGAGTGGCTTGCCATTCCCCCCTCCAGTGGATCACATTTTTTAGAACTCCACTATGACCCATCTGTTTTGGGTGGCCCAACACAATATGGCTCATAGCTTCATCAGGTTATGTAAGCCCCTTCACAACAACAAGGCAGTGACTCATGAAGGGGATCTATATAATATAGGTCAATATTTGGAAAATCAGCTAAGATTCAAGGGACAAACTGAGAGTATGAGTGTGCACAGTCAAAAAACCTAGAGAGCAAGGAAACTAGAAAGCAAGGACTAAAAAGAATCACTAGGAGACCAGGGAGTCTGAGTCAGAGTCATGGGCCATGGTCAAGGGCATGCTGTCAGGAAAAGCTTCAGATCCAGGAATGAGTTTGCCTAACTGCACTAAACAGCAGGAGAGAATTTTGATATTGAACCGAAGTTCTGGAGACAGTTTTGATACTGTATGAACATTCTAGTTCCCATGTCTTTGCACCTGAGAGTGGTCAACTAGTCTGAGAGCAAAAGTGGGTTTGTTTTCCTAGGTGGAGGCAATTAAAAAATGCTCTCCAAATTTTCTATTCACTTGCTAACTCAAATTAACCTGGAATCTTACAGCTTACTTTTATGCTTTGAGTATTGAAGGTGTTCCATAAATCTTTTGTGGGAGGGGCGTGGGGGGAAATAAGTCAATGAGTTTGAAATCTGAGCATGAAGTTTTTGATTAATCGATAATTGTGAATTACAAATACTTTGTTAACAATATTTTTTTTCTTCAAGAAAAAGCCAATTTACCATTAATCAATTTATTCAACAAATTTAATGGAGAGTCTACCACACATATGCCAGGCACTGTTTTAGGTAATTAGTTCAGTTCAGTCACCCAGTCATGTCCGACTCTTTGTGACCCCATGGACTGCAGCATCCCAGGCTTCCCTCTCTGTCACCCACTCCTGGAGCTTACTCAAACTCATGTCCATTGAGTTGGTGATGCCATCCAACCATTTCATCCTCTGTCATCCCCTTCTCCTCTCACCTTCAATCTTTCCCAGCATCAGTATCTTTTCAAATGAGTCAGTTCTTTGCATCTGGTGGCCAAAGTATTGGAATTTCAGCTTCAGCATCAGTCCTTCCAATGAATATGCAGGACTGATTTCCTTTAGGATGAACTGGTTGTATCTCCCTGCAGTCCAAGGGACTCTCAAGAGTCTTCTCCAACACCACAGTTCAAAAGCATCAATTCTTTGGCACTCAGCTTTCTTTATAGTCCAACTCTCACATCTATACATGACTACTGGAAAAGCCATAGCTTTGACTAGACAGACCTTTGTTGGCAAAGTAATGTCTCTGCTTTTAAATATGCTGTCTAGGATGGTCAAAACTATTCTTCCAAGGAGCAAGTGTCTTTTAGTTTCATGGCTGCAGTTACCATCTACAGTGATTTTGGAGTCTAAGAAAATAGTCTGTCACTGTTTCCATTGTTTCTCCATCTATTTGCCATGAAGTGATGGGACCAGATGCTATGATCTTAGTTTTCTGAATGTTGAGTTTTAAGCCAAATTTTTCACTCTCCTCTTTCACTTTCATCAAGAGGCTCTTTAGTTCTTTGCTTTCTGCCACAAGGGTGGTGTCATCTGCATATCTGAGGTAATTGATATTTCTCCTGGAAATCTTGATTCCAGCTTGTGCTTCATCCATCCTGCTGTTTCCCATGATGTACTCTGCATATAAGTTAAATAAGCAGGGTGACAATATTCAGCCTTGACGTACTCCTTTCCCAATTTTGAACTAGTCTGTTGTTCCATGTCCAGTTCTAACTGTTCTCTCTTGACCTGCATACAGATTTATCAGGAGGCAGTCAGGTGATCTGGTATTCCCATCTCTTTAAGAATTTTCCATAGTAGTTATGATCCACACAGTCAAAGGCTTTGATATAGTCAATAAAGCAGAAGTAGATGTTTTTCTGGAGCTCTCTTGCTTTTTCAATGATCCAGCGGATGTTGGCAATTTGATCTCTGATTCCTCTGCCCTCTCTAAATCCAGATTGAACATCTGGGAAGTTCACAGTTCACATACTGTTGAAACCTGGCTTGGAGAGTTTTAAGCATTACTTTCGTGTGATTTGAGTGCAATTGTATAGTAGTTTGAGCATTCTTTGGCATTGCCTTTCTTTGGGACTGAATGAAAACTGACCTTTTCCAGTCCCGTGGCCACTGCTGAGTTTTCCAAATTTGCTGGTGTACTGAGTGCAGCACTTTCACAGCATCATCTTTTAGGATTTGAAATAGCTCAACTGGAATTCTGTCACCTCTACTAGCTTTGTTCATAGTGATGCTTCCTAAGGCCCACTTGACTTCACATTCCAGGGTGTCTGGCTCTAGGTGAGTGATCATACCATCATGATTATCTGGGTCATGAAGACCTTTTTTGTATAGTTCTTCTGTGTATCCTTGCCACTTCTTCTTAATATCTTCTGCTTCTGTTAGGTCCATACCATTTCTGTCCTGTATTGTGCCCATTTTTGCAGGAAATGTTCCCTTGGTGTCTCTAATTTTCTTGACGACATCTCTAGTCTTTCCCATTCTATTGTTTTCCTCTATTCCTTTGCTTTGATCACTGAGGAAAGCTTTCTTATCTCTCTGTGCTATTCTTTGGAACTCTGCATTCAAATGGGTATATCTTTCCTTTTCTTCTTTGCTCTTTACTTCTCTTCTTTTCTCAAATATTTGTAAGGCCTCCTCAGACAACCATTTTGCCTTTTTTCATTTCTTTTTGTTGGGGATGGTCTTGATCACTGCCTCCTGTACAATGTCACGAATCTCTATTCATAGCTCTTCAGGCACTCTGTCTATCAGATCTAATCCCTTGACTCTATTTGTCACTTCCATTGTATTATCATAAGGGATTTGATTTAGGTCATTCCTGAATGGTCTAAACCATTCCTGAATGGTTCTCCCTACTTTCTTCAATTTAAGTCTGAATTTGGCAATAAGGAGTTCATGATCTGAGCCACAGTCAGCTCCTGTCTTGTTTTTGCTGACTGTATGAAGCTTCTCCATCTTTTGCTGCAAAGAATATAATCAATCTGATTTTGGTATTGACCATCTGGTGATATCCATGTGTAGAGTCTTCTCTTGTGTTGTTGAAGAGGATGTTTGCTATGACCAGTGCATTCTCTTGGCAAAACTCTGTTAGGCTTTGACCTAGTTAGTTTTGTACTCCACGGCCAAATTTCCCTGTTACTCCAAGTATCTCTTTACTTCCTACTTTTGCATTCCAGTTCCCTATAATGAAAATGACATCTTTTTTATGTGTTAGTTCTGGAAGATCTTGTAGGTCTTCATAGAACTGTTCAACTTCAGCTTCTTCAGCATTACTGGTCAGGGCATAGACTTGGTTTACTGTGATATTGAATGGTTTGCCTTGAGTATGAACAAAGATTATTCTGTTTTTGAGATTGCATCCAAGTACTACATTTCAGACTCTTTTGTTGACTATGATGGCTATTCCAGCTCTTCTAAGGGATTCTTGTCCACTCTAGTAGATATAATGGTCATCTGGGTTAAATTCACCCATTCCAGTCCATTTTAGTTCACTGATTCCTAAAATGTCAACGTTCACTCTTGCCATCTTCTATTTGACCACTTCCAATTTGACTTGATTCCTGGACTTAGCATTCTAGGTTCTTATGCAGTATTGCTCTTTATAGCATCAGACTTTACTTTCATCCCCAGTCACATCCACAACTGGGTGTTGTTTTTGCTTTGGCTCTGTCTCTTCATTCTTTCTGGAGTTATTTCTCCACTGATCTCCAGTAGCATATTGGGCACCTAGTGACCTGGGGAGTTCATCTTTCAGTGTCCTGTCTTTTTGCCTTTTCATACTGTTCATGGGGTTCTCAAGGCAAGAACACTGAAGTGGTTTGCCATTCCCTTCTCCAGTGGATCACATTCTGTCAGACCTCTCCACCATGGCCCGTCCATCTTGGGTGGCCCTGCATGGCATGGCTCATAGTTTCATTGAGGTAGACAAGGCTGTGGTCCATGTGATCAGTTTGATTACTTTTCTGTGATTGTGATTTTCATTCTGTTGGCTCTCTGATGGATAAGGATAAGAAGCTTATGGAAGATTCCTGATGGGATAGACTGACTGAGAGGGAACTGGGTCTTGTTCTGATGGGCGGGGCCATGCTCAGTAAACCTTTAATCCAATTTTCTGTTGATGGGCGGGGCTGTGTTCCCCTCTATTGTTTGACCTAAGGCCAAATTATGGAGGTAATGAAGATAATGCTGACATCCTTCAAAAGGTCCCATGCAAACACTGCTGCACTGAGTGCCCCCGACCCTGCAAGAGGCCACTGCTGACCCACACCTCCACCAGAGATTCTTGGACACTCACAGGCAAGTCTGGGTCAGTCTCTTTTGGGGTCACTGCTCCTTTCTCCTGGGTCCTTGTGAGTACAAGGCTTTGTTTGTGCCCTCCCAGAGTCTGTTTCCCCAGTCCTATGTACTTTCTGGCAGCTCTATAGTGGGGTTAATGGCAACCTCCTCCAAGAGGGCTTACGCCATACCTTGGTCTGCTGCACCCGGAGTCCCTGCCCCTGTGGTAGGCCGTTGCTGACCTGAACCTCTGCAGGAGACACTCACACACAGTCCTGGCTCAGTCTCTGCGGGCTCTCTGGGTCCCGGTGCACACAAGGTTTGTCTGAGTCCTCTGAGTGTCTCTGGCAGGTATGGGGTTTGATTCTAAACATGATTTCGCTCCTCCTGCCATCTTGCTGGGGCTTCTCCTTTGCCCTTGGATATGGGATATCTTTTTTTTTTGTTGGGATCCAACATTCTCCTGTCAATGGTTGTTCAGCAGTGAGTTGTAATTTTGGATTTCTCACAGGAGAAAATGAGCGCATGTCCTTCTACTCCACTATTTATAGTAAGTCTCTTAGGTAATTAAGTGGGTGAATAAAACAAAGATCCCTGCCTTTGTAGACCTCCATTGTAAACAGATAATATCCAAATGACATAATTAATGATATGGACAAATGAAAAGTAGATTAGGATGAAAGGTGTTGGAGGTATAGTAGAAAAAAGAATTTTGATCTGTTATAGCCTGGTTGAAGCAGGTCTCTCTGAGATGTTGATATACGAACAATCTTGAAGGCAGTGATGTCTATGAGAAAGTGATTTCAGCAGAGGAGCCTCTGTTGCAGATGCCCTAGTACTAGAGACCACCTGGTGTTTTCAAGGAACAGCAGAGAAACTGTTGAGGCTTTAGTAGGGTGGGCAGTATTGAGGGGGTAATTAATGAGGTCAGCACAGTATTGATCCCATTTGAGAGTCAGAACTGTTGAATTTGGAGTGGAAGACTCTGATGTTTTTTCAAGGCTTCACTTTGGCTGCTCTTGGAGAATAAACTGGAAGGGATGAGAGAAGCAAGGGCAGAAGTTGGGAACAAGTAAGAAGCTGGTCCAGTAATCCAGATAAACAAGACATTGCTTTCTTTTGGCTATAGATTGAAAAAAAATAAAAAAGGCCAAGTAACACCTTGCTACTGCTTTAGCTGGACTTAGATCTAATACTCAGAGTCAGCAAAAGAGCTGCATTTTTAGAGAAATTGTCTGCTGTTTGGTACCCTTTGTTCTTTCAGGACTAGAAGGTGACATAAAATAGCAGAGAGCATGTTTCTCTTTTTTGTACTGCTCTGCAGCATTTCAGGATCTAAGAAGACTGTCCTAGCATTGAGGTTTATGTACTGTCATGCCCAGAATTCTGGTCAACCATTTCCAATGCAAGTTGTGTCCTCAGAGGTGATGTTTGAAGCAGAAATACACAGCAGGACATAGACTTTTTTGTCTCTCTGTAAAAAATGCTTTCATGAAAGCCAAATAACTCCTCCATCAATGGAGAAGAAAGTAAGGGATGTGTCACATTTGGAGGAATAGTCAGGCAAAAGAATGCACTGAGTGTGCAGAAGTTAGATGGAGGTAAAGAAATAAGTTAAAGGAAATAAAGCTTCCTGGCAGGGAAGGTAGAACACAACTAGGTCAGATCAGGAAATAGTAAAGTGAAAACCAGGAGACCTTGAAAAGTCAGAAGCCCTGCCCAGGGCACATGCCCGCAGCACCATAGCTTAGCACCTTCCTCTCTTGGTGCATGGACATTTCTGAAACTAGTTTTTGATTCTGAGACTCTTTCTGTGGAACTAGACATTTTTAAAAGTTTTTTTTTTTTTTAATTAAGCTTCTTTAGACCCCAGTTGTGCTAAATTTATCTTTTACCACCTGTTTTAAAAGGTAATATATCTGATTGCCAAAAACCTTATATATGGCTCCTTAAATTTTTTTATTTTATTTGATACAAGCAAAGGAGTCATATGTGTGTGTGTGTGGAGGGGTTCTTTTTTGCATAAAGTTGTCTGAATTCTGGTAATTAAATGTTCTTTAAACACAAAATTATTTTATAACTCAAAATATGAGTGTCTGATGGGTAAATGGAAAGTTGAAGACTCTATATGCTTGAAGATTCCTTACTCTTCTCTGTTGTCAAATGCCACTTGCCAGGTTTGGGTAATCAACCTGATTTGTAGAAACCCAACATCTGCCATGGGACCCCTACTGGAGATATTATGAATACTGACTAATACTGTAACATCTACATGAATTTGAAAGAAAGAAAGGAAAGGAATAAGTACCGAGGCATTTCCCATGTGTTGGTTGATAAATCCCATCTAAGTTTCCCTACAATGCACATTCCTACCAAGGCCACAGTCACATAAGATGTGATGTGTGGAACACAGAAAGATTTTGTCTGATTTTGTTTTTTGTTTCTTTTTGACATTCAAAACAGTGAACAAAATGTTCAGTCACTGCCTGTTGGGGAGCTCCTGAAGACTTGGGGAAACAAAAATGATGTTAAAAATTGAAGAGGGATAGGTCAGCTGAGAGGCTGGGAGGTTGTGGTAGTGATGATGGTGAGGCTGTAGAGCGTAGGGCTGAATAAATTTTCTGGCTCCCTTGTTCTAACTTTTCTTTTTGGCCAGGAATATGTTCAGTTATATTATTTGATATAGAACCTTGTGAACTAAGTATTTTTGAGCAAATATTGTATGATCCAAACGGTGGCAAGCAATACAGAGGACAGAAACAGGAAATCTAAGGCTTGATGCTTTAAGAAGGTTCCTATCATATCAGGAGAAAAGACATATGTTCACAAATTAATTTAAACAATGAGACATATAATTGTATCTCTGAATATGTGGTAAGGATGATATATTCTGCAATACAACTAGAACTTTCATAAATGTCCTCCCCTCAGAAATGGGCCATCATATTCAGGACTTAACAGAAAGGTGCTGGTCTAACGGCTACCTTAATATCAAATTCAAACTGTAGCAAATGAGATATTTGCCCAAGGTAATTTTATGGAAACAGCAATCCATAATGAGATATAAATGTAAGGTTTTTGGAAATTGAAATGCAGAGATGTAATGATAGAATTAATTCTTTTTGATGACTCATTTTTAAAGTACCAAAATTAAAAAAAAAAAGAATAAGTTCTAGATAAGTTTTATCTGGACTACAGTTTTAAACTTCATAGTATTTGTACATCAGAAGCAAATTAGTAAAGATATCCTGATTATTGGGAGATTTCATTTAAAAAGCCAGATTCTCAGCTTCTTTTGAAACTTCTGAAGACCTAGCTCCTCAAGGTCAGCATTCTCATAAGCAACCATCTTCCAGAGCTGAGCAGCAGATGTCCTTTGGTTTTCCATAGCCTCATCCTTTTTATTGCTCTTTCTTTCTTTATTTTTTCCTTCACCATGCTTTAGTAGTTCGTGTTTATTACCTAGGTGAAAGTGAAGTCGCTCAGTCGTGTCTGACTCTTCGCAACCCCATGGACTGCAGCCTACCAGGCTCCTCTGTCCATGGGACTTTCCAGGCAAGAGTACTGGGTAGCTCCCTATTGGCATTTCAAATTGTGCCTCCCTGATGAGGCCCAGCCTCCACCAAATGCGGTCATGATATTCTTCCTTCTTACATGTGTCACCTTTAATTTCATTTCTTCTCCAGGCAATCCGTTCCAATATTGGACACCCATTTGTTTACTGCAGAAAAGCTCTCTCCCCGCATTAATCCTTAATCTGTATTCTTGTAACCCTTATAATTTGCCCTAGTTTTATCCTTTAAAGCAGGAGTCCCAACCTCTGGGCTGAGGACTAGTACCTCCTGTCAAATTAGCAGCAACATTAGATTAGAAATAAAGTGCACAATAAATGTAATGCACTTGTAGCATTCTGAAACTATCCCCCACCCCTGGTCCATGGAAAAATTGTCTTCCACGAAATCAGTCCCTGGTACCAAAAAGATTTGAGACCACTGCCAGTTTAAAGCAAACATCTTTTCTTCCTCCTTCATAGGATATACCTTCAAATGCATATAACTATCAAACAATGCTGATGCTGCTGCTGTCACTTCAGTTGTGTTCGACTCTGTGTGATCCCATAGATGGCAGCCCACCAGGCTCCCCCGTCCCTGGGATTCTCCAGGCAAGAACACTGGAGTGGGTTGCCATTTCCTTTTCCAATGTGTGAAAGTGAAAAGTGAAAGTGAAGTCGTTCAGTCGTGTCCTACTCTTAGCGACCCCATGGACCACAGCCTACCAGGCTCCTCCATCCATGGGATTTTCCAGGCAAGAGTACTGGAGTGAACTGCCATTGCATTCTCCAAATCAAACAATGCTAAGAAACTCCATTTCAAGAAAGTTCCTTGCTGTCCACCCTGACCCTAAACATTCCTTATGCTACTTTTTTTTTTTAAGTTATGTGATTCTTTTCAATTCAGTTTACTATTTTGAGCTGACTGTAAATTCACATGGAATTGTAAGAAATAATACATTATGACCCAATATACCCCTCACCCAGTTTCCCTCACTGGTAATATCTTGTAAAACCACAGTATAATATCAAAACCAGGATATTGAAATCAATATTGTCAAAGCACAGAGTATTTCCAGCACCACAAGGATATCTCATATTTCCTTTTTATAATCACACCTATACCCATTTCTCTCTTCTTCTGTCACTCTCCAGTGTATTTTCTAATTCTATACTTTTGTGATTTCAAGAATGCCATATAAATGGAATTATATATTATATAGCCTTTTAGGATTTGTATTTTTCACTCAACATATTATCTGGAGATTCATCTAGATGGTTTTGTGTATTAATAGTTCTTTATTATCATTGAGTAGTGTTTTGTGATATGTATATACCACTGAGTTTAAGTATTTACCATTGAAGGACATTTGGATTGTTTCCAGTTTCTTTTGTTACTGTGAATAAAGTTATACGCATTCATGTACAGATTTCTGTGTGAATTTAACTCTTCATTTCTTTGGGATAAATGCCCCAGAGTGCAACTGCTGATACTATGGTAGTAAAATATTTAGCCTTTTAAGAAATTGCCAAGTTCTTTACCAGAGCAACTATGTTATTTACATTGCCATGAGCAATGTGTGAGTGATCCAGGTATTTCTTATTCTTACCAGTATTATTTATTTTAAGCATTTTAATATGTGTAGTGATTTCGCATTACAGTTTTAATTTGCAATCCTCTAATGGGTGCTTTGCCAACAAAGGTCCGTCTAGTCAAGGCTACGGTTTTTCCAGTGGTCATGTATGGATGTGAGAGTTGGACGGTGAAGAAAGCTGAGTGCAGAAGGATTGATGCTTTTGAACTGTGGTGTTTGAGAAGACTCTTGAGAGTCCCTTGGACTGCAAGGAGATCCAACCAGTCCATCCTAAAGGAGATCAGTCCTGGGTATTCACTGGAAGGACTGATGCTGAAGCTGAAACTCCAATACTTTGGCCACCTGATGTGAAGAGCTGACTCATGGGAAAAGACCCTGATGCTGGAAGGGGTTGGGGGCAGGAGGAGAAGGGGACGACAGAGGATGAGATGGCTGGATGGCATCACTGAATCGATGGACATGAGTTTGAGTAAACTCTGGGAGTTGGTGATAGACAGGGAGGCCTGGCGTGCTGTGATTCATGGGGTCACAAAGAGTCAGACATGACTGGGTGACTGAACTGAACTGAACTGAACTGAATGGGTAATGATGTTGAACATCTTTTCATGTGTTTATTGACACCTGTATATTTTCTTTGGTGAAATGTCTCAATGTTTCTTGTATGTTCTCTAATTGGATTGTTTGCTTTTTTACTGTTGAAACCTGAGAGATTTAAAAAATATTCTAGATGGAGGCATACCTTGGAGATATTGCAGGTTTGGTTCCAGATCACTGCAGGAAAGCAAATATTGCAATAAAGCTAGTCACATGAATTTGTTTGGTTTTGTGGTACATATAAAAGTAATGTTCATATGATACTGTAGTCTTTTAAGAGTGTAAAAAGCATTATGTCTAAAAATGCAATGTACATGACTTCATTAAATATACAAGCAACTCCTGCAGCTCAATTCCAGAAAAAATAAAAGACCCAATCAAAAAGTGGGCCAAAGAACTGAACAGACGTTTCTCCAAAGAAGACATACAGATGGCTAACAAACACATGAAAAGATGCTCAACATCACTCATTATCAGAGAAATGCAAATCAAAACCACAATGAGGTACCATTACACGCCAGTCAGAATGGCTGCTATCCAAAAGTCTACGAGCAATAAATGCTGGAGAGGGTGCGGAAAAAAGGGAACCCTCTTACACTCTTGGTAGGAATGCAAACTAGTACAGCCGCTATGGAGAACAGTGTGGAGATTTCTTAAAAAACTGGAAATAGAACTGCCATATGACCCTGCAATACCACTTCTGGGCACACACACTGAGGAAACCAGAATTGAAACAGATCTCAATGTTCATCACAGCACTGTTTATAATAGCTAGGACATGGAAGCAACCTAGATGCCCATCAGTAGACAAATGGATAAGAAAGCTGTGGTACATATACACAATGCAATATTAGCCATTAAAAAGAATGCATTTCAATCAGTTCTAATGAGGTGGACAAAACTGGAGACTATTATACAGAGTGAAGTAAGCCAGAAAGATAAAGACCAATACAGTACACTAACGCATATATACAGAATTTAGAAAGATGGTAACGATAACCCTGTATGCGAGACAGCAAGAGAGACACAGATGTACTGAATAGTCTTTTGGACTCTGTGGGAGAGGGCGAGGGTGGGATGATATGGGAGAATGGCATTGAAACATGTAAGTTATCATATGTGAAACGAATCACCAGTCCAGGTTCGATGCATGATACAGGATTCTCGGGGCTGGTGCACTGGGATGACCCAGAGGGATGGGATGGAGAGGGAACTGGGAGGGGGATTCAGGATGGGGAACACATGTACACCCATGGTGGATTCAAGTCAATGTATGGCAAAACCAATACAATGTTGTAAAGTATAATAAATAAATAATTTAAATTAAAAAAAAGTACTTTATTGCTAAAAAATGCTAACCATCATCTGAACCTTTGGTGAGTTGTAATCTTTTTGCTGGTGGAGGGTCTTGCCTTGAGGTTGATGGCTGCTGATTAATCAGGGTGGTGATTGCTGATGGTTGGGATGACTGTGACAATTTTTTAAAATGAGACAACAATGAAATTTGCCATAAATCTGTTGGGCATGTTTGTGTGGGGTTTATTTCTGCCTTCCCTACTTTGTTTTATTGATCTTTTATCTATCCTTTCACCTATACCACCTAGTCTTGATCACTGGATAAACTAATTTCTGGTACTTCATCTTTCTTTTTCAAAATTATTGTAGCTAATCCAGTTCCTTTGTCTTTACAAATGAATTTTAGAATAATCTTGTCAGTATCTGCAAAAAAATCTTGTTGAGATTTTGACAGATGTTGTGACAAGTTTGTATATCAGTTTGGGGAAAACAGACAAATTTACTATGCTGAATCTTTCAATACAATAATATGGTATGTCTTTTCATTTATATCTTTTTTGATTTTTTCATGTGTTGTGTAGATAAAACATGTATGTTCTGTACATGTTTTGTTAGATTTACAGTTAAATATTTTACCTTTTGAGTATTGATTTTTACATTCTGGCGTCCATTTTTAGTATATAAATATATAATTGATTTTTGTATATTTATCTTGAATTCTACAACCTTACTGAACTCACTTAGTTGTGTGTGTTTCTTCCTTCCTTCCTTCTTTTCTTTTTTGTTGATTCCTTGGAATTTTCAGTGTTGTCAATAAGGCCATCTGTAAATAGGGACAGTTGTATTTTTTGCTTTCATATCTGTGTGCCTTTAACTTTTTTTTTCTTTTTACCTGAATGCACTGGCAAGAACTTCCACCACTATGTTGACTGAGAGTTGTGAGAGCAGACTTCCTTACCTTGTCCTCAGTCTTGTGGGGGAAGTATTCAGCTTTTCACAGATAAGTATAATGTCTTTCCTCATGGTTCAGATGGTAAAGAATCTGCCTGCAAAGTAGGAGATCCAGGTTTGAGTACTGGGTCAGGAAGATCCCTTGGAGAAGAGAATGGCTACTCCAGTATTCTCACCTGGAGAATTTCATGGGGGTCACAAAAAGTTGGACATGACTGAGAGACTAACACTTCCTTACAATGTCAGCTGCAGGGTTTTTGGTAGATCTTTATCAAGGTGTGGAAGTTTCTTTCTATTCCTATTTTTCTGAGAGTTTTTATAGTTAATGAGTGTTTAATTTCATCAAATGATTTTTCTGCATCAGTTTATATGATCAGGGGATTTTTATTCTTTAACTCCCTAGCATGGTGGATTACACTGGATTTCAAAGACTGAACTTTTACAATCCTGAAATGAACTCCACTGGTCATGGTGTATAATTTTTTTAAAATATATTTCTGAATTCAATTTGCTAAAATTTTAAGGATTTTTATGACTATATTTTTGAGGAATTGTTCTATTCTTCCTTCCTTCTTCTCTCTCTCCTTCCTTTGTTCTTTTATTCCTTCTTTAATTTCTTCCCTTTTTCTTTTTTGCACTGTTTTGGTCTTTGGTATCAGCTTCATAAAATGAGTTGGGAACTATTTCCACCTCTTTTATTTCCTGAAAGAGATACTGTAGAATTGTGACAATGATGTCCTCAGAAAATGTGTGGGCCTAGCAATCCCTTTTTTGGAAGTTTTAAAAATACAAATTTGATTTCTTTGATATCAGAGGACTACTTAAATTATTTCTTTCATAATGGCTAAGTTGTAGCAGTTTGTGTTTTTCACAAATGGAATTGGCCCATTTCATCTAAGTTGTCAAACTTAGGTATCAAGTTGTTTGCTTTATATCTTTATTGTCATTTTGTCTACAAAGTCTGCAGTGACTTCCTATTTCATCTCTGATACTGATCGTTTCTGTCATGTCTTTCTCTTTTTGTTCTTTGTTAGCCTTGCTAGAGGTTTGGATATTTTCCTATTACAAGACTCTGGATCTTATTTGAACCTAATTTTACTGGATTTCTCTAACATTGTTCTGGCACGGGAAGGGAGGAAAGGACACTGCTTCATTACTGCCAAGAGGACATAGGAGCCCAACTCCCCATTTTGTCTGTGTTGACACAGGTGAAGGTTACCGATTACTTCTAAGTGTTGAGGGGGTTTCTGGTCCCCACATGGTCTCCACTG
This sequence comes from Cervus canadensis, assembly GCF_019320065.1. Taxonomy (NCBI): domain Eukaryota; kingdom Metazoa; phylum Chordata; class Mammalia; order Artiodactyla; family Cervidae; genus Cervus; species Cervus canadensis. The sequence goes on from NC_057400.1 coordinate 58,250,719, forward strand.
AGGAATCATGAATGCCCTGACTCTCCACTAGGCCTCTGTTGCCACCACCCCAGAAGGAATGTGAAAAGGTACCTCATAACTTCCAGATGGAGATGGAAGTGCTGCTTCCCACAGACTCTCCACCTGCACTGTGGGAAAGATATCTGCTTGAGGTAATAATGGTCCCAGATCTCTATTTGGCCTTTCTTATACCACTCAAGTAAGAGTCTGGGGACACCTCATTATAGTTTCATGAAGATAGATGTCTAAACTTCCCACTTGGCCTCTGGAGCTGTGGATATGAAGGTAGGGTTGTAGTTTTTTTCTGGGATGTTTGTTTAGATTAGATTAGTTATTGTTTAAAAGTCTTCTAGCTTGGTAAACTTGCCCTTTATTTGGCTAGACACAGGAGGTTTTGCTAAAGATTTTTCTTTCCTTTTTCCTGTGCACACTGGTATTTCTAGATTGTCAAGTTCTTAAGTTCCTAGTCAGGGATATAGGAGGCAAAAAGAAAACTCAGGGAACTCACCAGCATATTCTTTGGGTCCTTAAGTCTGTAGCTGATCAGGCTTCTTCTATTTTTCATTTTAAAATTTCATTTTAAATTAAAAAATTCGGTTCCTTTGTTGTCCTTGTTGTTATTTCAAATGCTCAAAAGTTACATGTGGATAGGCTACCATTTTGGGTAGTGAATGGTGGAATTCTCCCTTGCTGAAGAAAATTCTTTTGGACACTTTGGTTAGAGAATATTCTATTCTTCTTACTTCCTGTTCTCTTCTTGCCTTCTAGGCCTTTGACTTTTTGGATGTAATATTTTTTATTTTACAGTTTTCCCCTTTGACCCTGAAGATCCATCCCATTCACCCTTCACTCTTGACTCTGATACTGCCATCAGCCTGAGTTGAATAATTTCTGACAACCCTCACCAAAGAATTGACATCTGATATCTTTTGATTTTGGTTTGGGATTCATCACTTAATACATAATGGCTTCAACCTGCTTATACCTGAGCTAAGACAGTTACCCCCCCTGACTTGACATTAGCAACTAGTTTGTCTCCTAGCAAATAAATCTCCGAGTGAAGTTACCCTAGAATATTAGTCCACAGCGTTCCTATTCTGTCTTTAACTCACTGATCCTCATAGTACTGCTCTTACCTTTCATAATCTGAAATTGTAGGTAGTAATGTTTTATTACTCTGCTATAATAGGACTTCATTTTAGAGCCATTATTGTGAAAAAAGTTTTCAAAATGTGGTTAATGCTAAGTGAACAATATTTTTTGATGTTGCAAGAGAGAAAATCGAAGTGGAGTCTTGCACTAACAGTTACTTGGAAGAAAGTTGGAACATAAATTCCAGATAGATGATAAATTTGTGAAGCTATCCATACTATACCCAGAGCAATGATGTGTGCAATTGGAAACCACCAGCTGCTCTGCACTTTTGCCCTAAATACTAACTGGTAGTGTTTCCATCCACAGAGACATTTCTCAACTAAAAAGCAGTAAATTCAGCTTCATAATTTTTTAAAAAATTCAAAGTTCTACAATTAATTCCTTTAAAAGCCTTCTGTGTGTGAGTCACTCAGTTGTGTCTGACTCTTTGAGACTCCATGGACTGTAACTTGCCAGGCTCCTCTGTCCATGAAAATTTCCAGGCCAGTAAACTAGAGTGGGTTGCCATTACCTTCTCTAGAGGATCTTCGCAAGCCAGGGATTGAACCTAGTCTCCTGCATTGGAGACAGAATCTTTACCATCTGAGCCACCAGGGAAGCCATTTAAAGAAACAAGATCAATTAAAAATAACTTGTGATTAATTATGTATAAAAATGTTAAGATTTTTTTCCTTGATGTTAACTTTTCATGCATAGAGAAAGATTGCTAAGGGAGGAATTCTGCAATAAAGTGAAGATAGAGGCAAAGGAGAACAAATTAAGGTTGGTAAATTATTAGGAAATGTAATCAATCTTCAAGTATCTAAGGATTTACCAGTTTGTCTATGTATTTCTTCGTCTGTTAGGGAATTTCAGGAAAAAAGAATAAAATGGAAGCTTAATCACTGATTAAAACCAGTCTAAAAAAAAAAAAACAAAAACCAGTCTAAAACTTAATTGCATCACTAAGTATGGTCCTTTTCACAAAATGGACACTTAATAAAACCATGGAATTGCAGATAAAGGAAAGATGGACCACCACAAATTAAAATCAGTCAGTGAATTTAAAAGGTCTTCTATGAGGAAAGTACACTACTAAGAATTCCACAGAAAAGAGAAAATAATTCATAGATTCTAAGTGATGAGAAGTGTATCTGTCATGAATGAAAAACAGTGCCTATGACATTTTCGTATAATTTTGTAAGATAGTCTATATAATATTATATATGTATATGTTTTGATAGTTGAATATTAGAAATATACCCCAAAGGCATATTTATATTAGAACTTTTGATTTTTCATTAATAACTAATATTTTATGAGTACATCTAATAAAACTCAATTTAAAATAAATCATATTAAACTATAAGGTTGTCTTTTTGTTTGACCACAATGGAAATCCTACTGTAAGGATACCATGAAAGTACTTATCAGAGACCTCTCCTTTTGAAAATATGCATGTTAAAACTGTTCTAAGTTTAGTTGTATTATTTGAACAACCTTTGTTGTGTTCAAAAACCAACATCCCCAAATCAAAAGCATTGTGAAACGTTTTTCTTCAACTTACAATAATCTAAAATGAAATTATTTTATTTTCTCCTATTTAAAAAGTAGAAGAAAAATTGACCAAGTAAATTGGGGAAGTATCTTTATTTTTTTGTATTGGGCAGATCCCATATGCCACCATAAAAATGTTCTTTTTTCTCACTTGAACTTTAATTATATAGACTAACGCCTGCATTTTATTGTTTCTGTTGCCCTTTTTGTAGTTGGAGGTAGCTGTATGCTTTGGTGTTCTTTTCTTCTCCCAATCTTTCTCTTCTTTAAAATTATCTTTCGTGTGGGCCCATGCTTTGATGTGCTTTGGGATGGACATCTGACCCAAGAGCTAATGATCCACAGCTGATACAACCGGGACTCATGTTCACTCAGTAACAGATTGTTAACTGGCTATGTTGTTGTTTAGTTGCTCAGTCTTGTCCAACTCTTTTGAGACCTCACAACAAGCTGCCAGGCTCTTCTGTCCTTGGGGTTTCCCAGACAAGAATATTCGAGTGGGTTGCCATTTTATTCTCCAGGGGATCTTCACAACCCCCAATACAAAATAAAACTTTTTTTTTTTTTTTTAAAGATTCTGCCTCCAAAAAGAGAAAGAAAAGAATAGGCTGAGATGGGAACCGGGAGGACACAGCCGAGTTGGCCATGCCCATGCCTAGGAAGCTGGTAACAGGGAGAGCGGAGACCTGGGTGATAGCTGAGAGAGACAGATGATAAGACAAGCCTTAATTCTAAATTTTTAGTTCCATTTCTGAACTGGTTGTGGTCTAGTTGTTCTTTATTCTTCTCTTTGAATGCCCATGACATATGCATGTTTACCTTTATGTTAGGTCCTGTTTTCATTAAACTAGGTTAAGAGAATTTCTGTTGCTTGTAATCAAATATAATATGCTCTTACTAAACATAGGTTTTTACATTCTTCCCTGAATATTTTTCTAAACATATCACCTTTTATTTAACCTACAATTCTTAATCATGTTGGATGTCATTGTTTTTATTAATTTACACCAAATTAAGATGAATACAACTATAACTTTATCATTTAGTAGCTACCTTAGGAGTTTTAAACTATATTTTGAAACAATATATAAATTCTATAATATTACTTTAAATACTTTTTTTGTATGATAATATAAAACAATATGAAACAAAGGAATTTTCTGATTCTGAAGCTTTTAAGAGTCACAGGTCATAATTTTGATAAATCTAATCAGCAGGTTTTATTACTGTTGCTGACACTTTAATATATGAGCCAGAATCAATGTCTGTATTCCTTCAATGCAATAGTCAGTAACAACTGTCCATTTCATGTCATATAGATATATAATTAATGCATTTTCTTCTCCTATTTACCTGATTTAGTGTAAGGTAAAGATAGCTGTTTTCTGCTTAATCATTTACCTTCCAGATTAGAGTTTCAGTTCAGTTCAGTTCAGTCGCTCAGTTGAGTCTGATTCTTTGTGACCCCACGGACCACAGCACACGCCAGGCCTCCCTGTCCATCACCAACTTCCAGAGTTTACTCAAACTCATGTCCATTGAGTCGGTGATGCCATCCAACCATATCATCCTCTGTTGTCCCCTTCTCTTCCCACCTTCAATCTTTCCCAGCATCAGGGTCTTTTCAAATGAGTCAGCACTTCGCATCAGGTTGCCAAAATATTGGAGTTTCAGCTTCAGCATCAGTCCTTCCAATGAATATTCAGGACTGATTTCCTTTAGGATTGACTGGTTGTATCTCCTTGCAGTCCAAGGGACTCTCAAGAGTCTTCTCCAACACCACAGTTCAAAAGCATCAATTCTTTGGCGTTCAGCTTTCTTTATGGTCCAACTCTCACATCCATACATGACCACTGGAAAAACCATAGCTTTGACTAGATGGACGTTTGTTGGCAAAGTAATGTCTTTGCTTTTTAATATGCTGTATAGGTTAGTCATAGCTTTTCTTCCAAGGAGTAAGCATCTTTTAATTTCATGGCTGCAGTCACAATCTGCAGTGATTTTGGAGCCCCCCAAAATAAGGTCAACTACTGTTTCCCCATCTATTTGCCATGAAATAATGGGCTCGGATGTCATGATCTTAGTTTTCTGAATGTTGAGCTTTAAGCCAACTTTTCACTCTCCTCTTTCACTTTCATCAAGAGGCTCTTTAGTTCTCCACTTTCTGCCATAAGGGTGGTGTCACCTGCATATCTGAGGTTATTAGTATTTCTCCCAGCAATCTTGATTCCACCTTCACCCAGCCCAGCATTTCTCATGATGTACTCTGCATATAAGTTAAATAAGCAGAGTGAAAATATACAGCCTTGATGTACTCCTTTCCCTATATGGAACTAGTCTGTTGTTCCATGTCCAGTTCTGACTGCTGCTTCCTGACCTGCATACAGATTTCTCAGGAGGCAGGTCAGGTGGTGTGGTATTCCCATCTCTTTCAGAATTTTCCACAGTTTATTGTGATCCACACAGTCAAAGGCTTTGGCATAGTCATTAAAGCAGAAATAGATGCTTTTCCGGAACTCTCTTGCTTTTTTGATGATCCAATGAATGTTGACAATTTGATCTCTGGTTCCTCTGCCTTTTTTTAAAACCAACTTGAACATCTGGAATTTCACAGTTCACATACTATTGAAGCCTGGTTTGGAAATTTTGAGCATTACTTTGGTAGCATGTGAGATGAATGCAATTGTGTGGTAGTTTGAGCATTCTTTGGCATTGCTTTTTTGGGGGATTGGAATGAAAACTAACCTTTTCCAGTCCTGTGGCCACTGCTGAGTTTTCCAAATTTGCTGGCATATTGAGTGCAGCACTTTCACAGCATTTTGAAATTTCACAGCACTTTTCAGGATTTGAAATAGCTCAACTGGAATTATGTCACCTCCACTAGCTTTGTTTGTGGCGATGCTTCCTAAGGCTCCATGATTTCGCATTCCAGGATGTCTGGCTCTAGGTGAATGATCACACCTTCATGGTTATCTGGATCATGATGATCTTTTTTGTATAGTTCTTCTGTGTATTCTTGCCACCTCTTCTTAATATCTTCTGTTTCTGTTAGGTCCATACCATTTCTGTCCTTTATTAAGCCCATCTTTGCATGACATATTTCCTTGGTATCTCAATTTTCTTGAAGAGATCTCTAGTTTTTCCCATTCTACTGTTTTCCTCTATTTCTTGGCAGTGATCACTGAGGAAGGCTTTCTTATCTCTCCTTGCTATTCATTGGAACTCTGCATTCAAATGGGTATATCTTTCCTTTTCTTCCTTGCTTTTCACTTCTCTTCTTTCCACAGCTATTTGTAAGGCTTCTTCAGACAGTCATTTGGCTTTTTTTTCATTTCTTTTTGTTGGGGATTGTCTTGATCACTGCCTCCTGTACAATGTTGTGAACCTCTGGCCATAGTTCATCAGGCATTCTGTCTGTCAGATCTAATCTCTTACATCTATTTTTCAATTCCACTGTATAATCTTAAGTGATTTGATTTAGGTCCTACCAGAATGGTCTAGTGGTTTTCCCTACTTTCTTCAATTTAAGTCTGAATTTGGCAATAAGGAGTTCATGATCTGAGCCACAGTCAGCTCCTGGTCTTGTTTTTGCTGACTGTATAGAGCTTCTCCATCTTTTGCTACAAAGATATAATCAATCTGATTTTGGTATTGACCATCTGATGATGTCCATGTGTAAAATCTTCTCCTGTGTTGTTGGAAGAGGGTATTTGCTATGACCAGTGCGTTCTCTTGGCATAACGCTATTAGCTTTTGCCCTGCTTCATTCTGTACTCCAAGGCCAAATTTGCCTGTTACTCTGGGTATTTCTTGCCTTCCTAATTTTGCATTCCAGTCCCCTATAATGAAAAGGACATCTTTATTGGGTGTTAATTCTGGAAGGCCTTGTACGTCTTCATAGAACCATTCAACTTCAGCTTCTTCAGCGTTGCTGGCTGTGGCCAGACCTGGATTGCTGTGGTGTTGAATGGTTTGAGGCTGCATCCACGTGCTGCATGTGGGACTCTTCTGTTGACTCTGATGGCTACTCCATTTCTTCTAAGGGATTCTTGTTCATGGTAGTGGATACAATGGTCATCTGAGTTAAGTTCACCCATTCCAGTCCATTTTAGTTCGCTGATTCCTAGAATGTCGACATTCACTCTTGCCTTCTCCTGTTTGACCACTTCCAATTAGCCTTGATTCATGGACCTAACATCCAGGTTCCTATGCAATATTGCTCTTTACAGCATCAGACTTTGCTTCTGTCATCAGTCACATCTACAACTGGGTGTTGTTTTCGCTTTGGCTCCATCTCTTTATTCTTTCTGGAGTTATCTCTTCACTGATCTCCAGTAGCATATTGGGCGCCTACTGACCTGGTGAGTTCATCTTCAGTGTCCTATCTTTTTGCCTTTTCATACTGTTCACAGGGTTCTCAAGGCAAGAATACTGAAGTGGTTTGCCATTCCCTTCTTCAATGGACCACATTTAGTCAGAACTCTCCACCATGACCCATGGCTCATAGTTTCATTGAGACTAGACAAGGCTGTGGTAGATTAAAGGTGCATAGAGTTATTTAAGTATGTGATGTTTTATCTTGCATGCTTGTGTGTTCTGAGTCACTTCAGTCATGTCTGAATCTTTGTGACCCTATGGACTGTAATCTGCCAGGCTCCTCTGTCCATGGGATTCTCCAGGCAAGAATACTGGAGAGGGTTGCCATGCCCTCCTCAAGGGAATCTTCCTGACCCAGGGGTCAAACACACGTCCCTTGAGTCTCCTGCATTGGCAGGTGGTTTCTTTCCCACTAATGCCACCTGGTAAGCCTGATGTTTTACTGTACATAACATAAAAAACTGTCATATACACTAAGACTGACCACAAGTGGAGTATTCTGACCATAAGATTTAAAAATCCAAAGCCAAAGTAGCATGGATCATTGTCATTAAAATATAAGCACAATTATTTTTACTTTTAAACATTTATGATAAGAAATGGATTTTTTTAAAAGGTCAACATTCCATGTAAATGGGACATGAACAATAACTCAACTCTAACCTTAGAGATTTCATTTAAGCTATGTGAATTTATCCCTTATTTTAGAACTAGGTCAGCAATTTCACGCCAGAAATGGTAGTACTCAGGAGAGTGACAAACCTTTCCCGCCTAGGCTGAATTTAAATTAAACCTAGACTTTGTAGAGACTGTCTTTTGGATGACAAAAAGCCAAGAAAATAACCAAAATAATTATTTTTATGTAGAGGTTCATAAAAAACTTGCAATCATGAAAAATTAATAGAATTTATAGGAAAGAAGTTTTTGCTGGGGGATGCATAGTGTTTCTAGTTAGATGAACATTTTTGGAAGCTTGTGAATGTAAGAGGGGTGCACAGGTTAGTGGTGGTCAACATGGGCCTGCATACCAGAGAGCTGAAGGTTTAAGTACTGAGCTTTCTTTCTTCCTGTGTGATCTTGAGTGAATCAGTTAAGTGTCTCAACTCCAATTTCTTGCATGTGTGAAATGTGGGTAGTAATAGTTTCTCTTTTCTAAGGTTATGAGGGTTAAATGAGATACATGTAGCACTTAGCAAAGTGTTTAACACAGAGTAAGCTCTTAGTAATATTAGCTGTTACTACCGCTACTGCTGCTGCTACTATTACCAGGAAATAGCCTGTTAACACTGTGATTTCTATTATGGAGGTTTTAAGGACCAAGAGTAAAGTTGATGCACTGTATTACATTATATTTCTTGAAACAGCTATGCTTTAATATTTTTTGTAATATATCTTCAGGTATAAGCCAGATTTCATCATTTTCACTGAAGCTGCCAATGGACCATTAAGCTATGAGATTGTAGTGTGACCATTAAAGATTAGATTATGTTTTAATGTTTTTCTTTTTTTTTTTCCATTTATTTTTATTAGTTGGAGGCTAATTACTTTACAATATTGTAGTGGTTTTTGCCATACATTGACATGAAACAGCCATGGATTTACATGTGTTCCCCATCTCGATCCCCCTTCTTGCCTCCCTCTTCATCCCATCCCTCTGGGTCTTCCCAGTGCACCAGCCCTGAGCACTTGTCTCATGCATCCAACCAGGGCTGGTGATCTGATTCACCCTTGATCATATACTTGTTTCAATGCTGTTCTCTATGAACATCCCACCCTCACCTTCTCCCACAGAGTCTAAAAGTCTATTCTGTACATCTGTGTTTTTCCTTTTCTTTTTTGGAAATCAGTTTGGCTATTATAAAAATAACCAAATTAATGTTGAATTTAGATAATTTCCCAACTAATGTATTGAGGTGATATGTTATATACATTCTTTTCTCCATCCCCCAAATTCTGTAAGGGTCACTTTCTGTTCCATGCAGTTACTCAAGAATTCTTTCCCTCCAACTTTCTCTGTGTTTAGGAGTCAGAGAATAATGGCGGTGGCAGGGTTGAGAGCATCTCTGTCGGCATCATCCTTCTAACCTTGCAATAGAGGGCAGCTGTGCACAGCCCTTAGCATTCAGCCTTTTCTGCCCATGTTTTCCCCACGCCTCGCTACCAGACAACATTTTGTGGAGACCAATAATGGTTGCATGGACCCCTCCCCCAAGCAGGCACCCGTCAATGAGCAACCATTAGTGATCCTGCTCAGCCATTGGTAAGCAGCGCAGTGGGCCCCTTCCCCTGGGCACATTCAGCCAAAGGTCTCTGAGCAGCGGTGCTGTGGAGCAGAAAGTGAGGTAAGAGGCAGATCCCGCCCTGGCTCCCCCCTCACCCCTTCCAGTTCACTTGGCCTGGGCCAGTGGGGGAGCCAGGGTCCCAGGGAACAGGCTGGGGGCTGTGTCCTTCAGGGCTCCAGAGCCCTTGCCAAGGTTGCCCACTGGTGGGGCCCAGGGCACGCGGCAGGAGTGAACCCTTTCCCCCGTCCCTGCCTCTGCGACTTAGCAGCGGCAGTCCACCCAGGTCGCAGTCTGTGGGACCTGGCCTGCTATGTTTGGGTGGCCTGAGGAGCCTGAGGGCCTGTTAGGTCTTGGGTGCTGGGAGCCATTATGGGAGATCCCACCCATGACGAGGTCATGAAGAAAATACCGGACAGGCAAGGCTGTCCGGGACCCCATCCATGATGAGGTCATGAGGAAAAAACCTGACAGACAAGGCCGTCCAGGATATAAGGGACCCTCCAGGTTGGCCTCGGCCTCTACCCCACCCTGTATCTTCCCCCCTTTTCTGCTGTTGTTCTTATTTGCCCTGCTGCGGATTCTTGTGTTGCCTGCCGAGAGCTCTCCTGCTCCTCTTTCACTGAATAAAGACCAACTTAAAACCCTAACTAATAAATCTCCTGGACGCTGGTACCCTATGAAGGGGCCAGGGATGAAGCAAATGCTTCAATTCAAACCCTTTTGCTGGCATTCTGGCTTGTTTGATAAATGTGTGCTCTCATTGCACAAAATGCTCATGATTATTCTAAGCATCCTAAGCACAGTAGGCTAACAAAAGAAACTATTAAGCATAGGTCCCTCCACGGGGTGAGAAAAGCTCCACAAATATTATAGCCACAAATGTGCCTAATAGAAAATAGTTTAGATAGAGATTAGCTGGTGACTTCTTGCAGGTTAGTTAACTTTTAGACTAAGAGCCTATTTTGTGCCATATCTGCTGTTTTTGCAATCCTTTGCATTTCTGTTCTGTAAAAATGTAATCCTATCTAGTTCCCAATGGAGATGTCACCTATTAGAAAGAAAATAGGTTAACCACAGAAAAGACAGGGTGGGCTACTGAAGTTGCTTCAAGTTATACCAGGTACAAGCCATAAATTTTCAACAGGCCTGAAAGCCAAAAGATATTATACATAGAGATTAACCATTAAAAAAGGTCCTAATAGGCACAGAGCCTTTTGAGGGGTGAGGAAGCCCTATTAGAGAATACAAAAAATATTGTGTTAAAAGTGGTTATTGGATCAACATTTGATTGATGTTAATGTGCTGAGGTTGTGCAGTGGAAACTATTGTTAATATAGTTGGAGATCTAGAAAAATAAGAGTTTAGCCCTAGTGTAAAAACAATAAGATAATTGTTAATTTTAACCAGGAGTGCTGCCTCACCAGAGCCGCAGAGTCTTTGTGTGTTAAACTTTTTAGATAAATTTAGCTGAGAACTTCTGCAAAAAGACTGGCTTTTATGTTAACAGGATTGTATTTCTATTATGTTGCAACTTGCTGTATCATGAGACTGCCACTTTTCTATTTTCTGCTAAGCTCAAGGCCAGAAGATAATGTACAAAAAATCTATGGGAAAAGACTCTCAGAAACAAAAATATACAGAGCACACCTGGTTTCGTGAAGGACAAGCTGATGTCATGTTAAACTAAGTCTGTGTGCTTATCTGCCCCTTAGAAATGTACCAACTTAGGGTATAAAGGCAATGGTGAAAAATAAAGCAACTGCCAGACTCTGCTGCATATCCTGGTCTGGTTTCTCTCTCTCTCTTTCCCTCTCATTCGCCGACGCTGTTCATCCCGAGGGTTCCCCTGGATCCTGCTGGGGCTGGACCCTGGCACTTGGGTACCTGGCTCCTTCATTGATGACAGCTAGACAGGGCCTGGGGTCCTGACCCTGAGGAAACTCAACTGAGGTTTGCCCCCTTTTAGACAGGACTGGTGGAGAAGGCAATGGCACCCCACTCCAGTACTCTCGCCTGGAAAATCCCATGGGTGGAGGAGCCTGGTGGGCTGCAGTCCATGCGGTTGCTACGAGTTGGACACAACTGAGTGACTTCACTTTCACTTTTCACTTTTATGCATTGGAGAAGGAAATGGCAACCCACTCCAGTGTTCTTGCCTGGAGAATCCCAGGGGTGGCAGAACCTGGTGGGCTGCTGTCTATGGGTTTGCACAGAGTCGGACACAACTGAAGTAACTTAGCAGCAGCAGCAGCCGACAGGACTGGACCTCAGAGGGGGAAAGTTGTGCCTGGGGACCTGGCCCTTTCTTGTCAGAACACAGAATAACTTTCCTTTGGTGGAGGTTTATAGGAACATCATTACGTGACTATGGCCTGACCTCAAGAACAAAGGATGTCTGACACCTAGAAGCTTACAATTCACCATGCCTCTCCCTCACCTTTCCTAGAAAAGGACTTTGCTGAAAGCTTTTGGGGAGTTTCGGATTTTTAAGGCATGATCCACCCCATCTCCTTGCATGGCCCTCAGTAAACCTTTCTCTGTTCCAAACTCTGATGTTTTGGTCTCATTTGGCCTCACTGTGCAATGGGCACATGGACTTGCATTTCGGTAGCAGTCTTAATTTAGATTCAGCCAGGACATACCTCTATATAAGTAAGGCATGTTTCTTTTTAATATTTCATTTTGTATTGATTATTTATTGGCTGTGGTCATTGGAAAAAAGCTTTCAGTGGGGGTGGGTGTATGTTGGGAGAGGAGAGAAAAAGAAACTATACTTCTTTCTCTATCAGAACTTTTTGGCATCTTTGTTCCTGGTTCTGTCTCTCTCCATTGGCAGGGGATATGGGAACCTCTCATTTTTTAAGTACATTCTATCCTTATGCTCTTTATTCCGGCCTTTCATCTTTACTGACCAATCTTGTTTGTTTTTTTTTTTTTCTCCTTTGTCAATTTGACATCATTCTTGGGTTCTGTAAATGTGTTCAGATTCCTCCATTTCAGAAAAATCTTCTAAGAACTTTATTGCTCTCAGATTGCTGTCCTATCTTCTCCTCTATCTACAGTTTAACTTCTTAGGATGCTCTTTGCTCTGTTTTCTTACCATCTAGTCCTGGTTTTCACTTTTGTTCTTTTGTTGTTGTTTTTAACAAGGATGTTAGACCTTTTATTTTAAGAAGCATTTTATGGGGTCTTACTCACCCTTGCAGTTTGCTTTCTCCCCTGACCAGTGATAGGTGTAGAAAGTAAATGGACTCTGTAGAGGAGTGGAATGTAACTTCAATACAAACCTTTCGTCCTGTACCTTGTTATAAAATAAAGGACTCCTTTTAAGTAGAATTATTGGAAGAGTGAAAAAGGGAACATCTTGACTTTTATAAGATATAACTTTTATATTCCTGGCAGTTTTAAAAATAACTAGCACATGGCTATTATCCTTCCTTTAAAATAATTAACATTTAAAAACAAAAAAGATGGGAGGGAGGGTTTGGGGGAGAATGGATACATGTATATATGTGGCTGAGTCCCTTTTGTTATTCACCTGAAACTACCACAACATCGTTTATCAGCTATACCCTAATACAAAATAAAAAGCTTAAAGTTTGGGGAAATAAAGTATATTGACTAAAAAGTGAAAAGCAAAAACAAAAAAGAAACAGTAAGCATCACTACTGCTCACTTGTGTAAGTTTTCTAACATAACATGTTTCCTAACATAACACAGCTACATGCAACTGAAAACGTGCTAACACTGCATCCTTTCCCAAAAGAGGACACTAAGACGCTATCTTTGGGTGACATTTATTCTTTTTCTAGCTGAGTCATACTTCCCCTTTGACATGTTAACTGCTATTAACATGTGTTATCCGCTGCTGCTGCTAAGTCGCTTCAGTCATGTCTGACTCTGTGTAACCCCATTAGACGGCAGCCCACCAGGCTCTCCTGTCCCTGGGATTCTCCAGGCAAGAACACTGGAGTGGGTTGCCATTTCCTTCTCCAATGCATGGAAGTGAGAAGTGAACGTGAAGTCGCTCAGTCGTGTCTGACTCATAGTGACTCCATGGACTGCAGCCTACAAGGTTCCTCTGTCCATGGGATTTTCCAGGCAAGAGTACTGGAGTGGGGTGCCATTGCCTTCTCTGAACATGTGTTATAGAGTAGGGAAATAGGTAGAAAAATAATAAATAAAAGGATTGATTAACATATCTATTTACCTAAACATATGGATATATATGGGCTTCTTTGATGGCTCAGCTGGTAAAGAATCCACCTGTAATGCTGGAGACCTGGGTTCAATCACCTGGAGAAGAGAACGACTACCCGCTCCAGTATTCTAGCCTGGAGAATTCCATGGACTGTATAGTCCATGGGGTCACAAAGAATCAGACAGAACTGAGCGACTTTCACTTCACTTCACTTCACTTCATGGGTGTACCTGGGACTTCCCTGGTGACTCAGAGAGTGAAGAATCTGCCTACGATGCAGGAGACCGGGTAAAATCCCTGGGTTGGTAAGATCCCCTGGAGAAGGGAGTGGCTACCCACTCCAGTATTTTAGCCTGGAGAATTCCATGGATAGAGGAGCTTGGCAGGTTACAGTCCATGGGGTCTCAAAGAGTCAAACAGGACTGAGCAACTAACACTTTAGAGCAATGGTGGTTATGGATATACATGCACAAATACATTCATATCAGAGGAGGAAATACTCATAACTACTACAGTCTTAAGTTTGTACATGGTTGCAGCTTGCATTTATAATTTCCTTCTTCTAACACACATTCCATATTCCCTTTGCCCTTAGTAAGCAGCTTAGCTGATCATAGTTTTTGTATTTTTTAACTGGTGGGATATCCCAAATCTGTATTCCTGAAAAGTCTATGCCATTAGCAGTTCTGATTATTTTAAATTTTTGTACTGTTTCAGTAAGTTTTTATTGGAAGAATATAGGAGTCCTAAGAGGTGGCCTGGGCTTCCCAGGTAGCTCAGTGATAAAGAACCTGCCTGCCAATGCAGGAGATGCAAGAGACGTTTGATCCCTGGATCAGGGAGATCTTCTGAACTAGGAAATGGCAGCCCACTCCAGTATTCTTGCTTGGGGAATCCCATGGACATAGGAGACTGGCAGTCTACAGTCTATAGGATGACAAAGAGTCAGACACAATTGAAGTGACTTAGCACAAGAGGTTAACCTATGTTACCTATGACATAGGTGGAGGATCACCTGTGTCACAGACTGCCTCTTCCCCTGCTGTAAGCAAGCAACACAAATGCATTAGATTTCTACTGTTGCAAACCAAGTTATAACAAATTCAGTGATTTAATATATTACACATTTATTATCTTAGAATTTCCTTGGGTCAGGAGTATTGGTATAGTTTAACTGGGTCCTCTCCTCAGGGTCTCCTCAGGTTGAAACCAAGTGGTCAGTTGTGACTTTGATCTCATCTGATACTTGGGGTTATTTACTAAGTTGGCAGAATTCAGTTCCCAGTGGTTTCAGGACTGAGATCCCAGTTACTCTCTGTGCATTGGTGGGAGGAGAGAGTCACTTTCAGGCCTTAGGAAAGCCTCTTTTAGGTCCTTAGTGTGTGACCCTCTTATCTGCAACATGAGGGCTTCATTCTTCAAATGCAGCAGGAGAAACTGAATCTTAGATAAAGCAATCTAATCAAGGAATGTCTATCTGTCCATATTCACAGGTCTTGGGCACATTCAGGGGAGGGAATTATATTAGCATGTATGCTAGGGAGTGGGAATTTGGGGAGCCATCTTAGAATTCTGTCAATTACACAGTTTCTCTTGGTAGTCATTGGTTATTCTATTCACCACAATTAGTTCCTTCTCTGACATCTGAGTCATTGCTGTGAGAAGTGACCAGGTGGCAATTTCAACTTCAG
Source organism: Cervus canadensis (assembly GCF_019320065.1). Taxonomy (NCBI): domain Eukaryota; kingdom Metazoa; phylum Chordata; class Mammalia; order Artiodactyla; family Cervidae; genus Cervus; species Cervus canadensis. Next base: position 58,265,961 of record NC_057400.1, read on the forward strand.
ATTTTGGGAACTATGGTTGTGTTTCCCCCATTAGAAGCATCCCTTCCTCTGGAGCAAAGATCTCTATAATAGTAGGTCCTAAATTAGTGGAGACAGGAGACCAAAATTTGCTAACACATCATTAGGAGTAACAGGGCAAGAGCTATTCCACATTCTATTCCTTGTTTCTCCAACCAGTGAAGCTTGGCTGTGGAGAAGAAAAACCCAAAATCATATATTGGGCATTGATTCAGAGCATGTACTAAATGCTTAGGGCGTTACCTGAACTTCCAAAAGTGATCATCTAGTTGTCACTGTATCAGAGTCTTTGAAAGACCATTTCATTGCTTCTGGGAAATATGGTGAGATCAGTGAATTTACTGAGCAAAAGCCCATTGCTGCTTTTACTGTAAAAATATTTCCTGGAACAGAAGCAATGCAGGATGGAACACAACGCTGGTAGATAAGGCATTCTATAAGTTTACCATTGGTAGTTTTGGTTAAAGACTTGTGGGCTAGGATTGCAAATCTGTATCCAAAATAAGTGTCTTCTCAAGTGAGAAAAAATTGATGTCCCTTTAGTGAAGGAAATGACTCAAAAAGTAATCAACCTGCCTGAAGATGTCTGGTTTCCCTGGGGAATCTTGTACAACGTTGCGACTCAGTGTTAATCTGTTGTTCTCAGGTTGAGTAGCCAGCAGTTGAGAGAATGGAAGCCCATTTGCTCAGATCATAAGTAACTTTCCGCCTTACTACGATAGCCACTTGACGTTTCAGCTGTTGGAGCAAGGTCAAGAGAGGCTGACTGGCGTCTATAGAGTGAGTAATCTCTTCCACCTGATTATTGAAACCTCTCTGCTGGTGTTGCTATTTGGCGGGCACTGATATAGGATGCAGATATCTTCATACTCTGTCCTTATTTTCAGAGATCCACTCATACACTTCCCGAGAACTCCGCTTCACCAAACCCAGTCATGTTCCTTCCCAAGTCCCTGACCATCCAGCAAACAAAAATGATCAGCCCTTGACTAAAAATCAAAGCATCCATATACTTAGTAGTAATATACCAGGAAACATGTCAATTTACTTTAGTAAAGAAATCACATCTGGAACTGCAGCTGTGATAGGAGTTGCCACCTGCTTAAGTTTACAGTAATCCACTGTCAATATCTTAAGATCCATCTGTCCTTTGCACAGGAAAAATAGGCAAGTTGAATACAAATGTGGTAGAAATCACCACATCTGTATCTTTCAAGTAATTAATATTGATACTTAGAACTGTAATATCTCCAGGAATGAAGCACTGCCTTTACTATATTATTTTGGTGTGTAGAAGTGGTTCTGGAGGTTTCTAGTTGGTCTTCCTCACTATACTCTACTAGCCTTTACTCCATTAGTCAAGAAACAGATGTGGAGTTTCTACAGGCTGCTTATCTTGTCTTTTCCAATAATGCTCTCTAAAAGTGGGGAAAGAACCATGAGTTGATTTTGGGGACACACTGGAATTATTATGACATAGATCATGTCAACACTTCATTAATTACCTAACTTCTAAAAGCCTTGACTAGCTAGTGGCCCACAGTGGTGTTTTTGCTTTTCAAAAATTATCTCAATCCAGAGCCAGTGTCCAATAACTCCCTCAAAATTGGGTAATGTTTTCCTCTCCAATGCATGGTCACCCTGGTAAAATGCCACATGTCCCTTAGGAAATGATAAGAAAAATATTTATAATATATTATTTGGTAATGTATTATGATCCTTCCTCAAGGGACTCAGCCTTCCTTTTATCCACATGGCTCCGAGTATTGGCTTGAACTGGTTCAAGTCTTGGAATTGGTTAAGGAATTATGACTATTTTAATGATTCAAGTTAGGCATTTCTTCTGTTTCAAGGTAATTTCTGCTTACACAAATTAAATAAGAGTTTAGTTCTCCCTCCTAGGTACACTGTGAAAAATTGTCAAATGCTAAGGATCACTGTTGATCAAATCATTTTAACTACTACTTTGGTTCTGCTGCCTATTACAATAGCAGCTATGAGTCCCAATTGACACTTACCATATCAACAAATTCAGCGCAATCAACATAATGTTCCTTCTACCACAATTCAACACTCTTTCGAGCCATTGTGGTACAAGTGAAAAAAGCCTTGCAAATATTTTGGGAGTATGGTATTTATTTTTGAACCTGACCACTTGGGACTTGCCAGGACTTAATTCTGGTTGTAAGTCTAGAAGCAAGGAGAGTTAGTGGAGCTGGTATTCATCAGGTAGATCCCTTCAAGATTACTACCTCAGAGGAGGCCATCTCCACACCTGGACGAGGTGAGAAGGGCTGCTCTAGGGAGTCAGGGTTCTATACTTTACTGGAATCTGCCCAAAATATGTTTTAGGGCCCATTCTTTCTCACTACCTTTCACTATGAGGTTGGGAATTGGGGTTGTCATTCAGCCGAGCAGGGCATTGGACCTCAAGCTTTGTTCTCAGAAATCTTGACCTACAACTAAAGAAATATGGGTAACTTTTTGGAGCAGGCAGAGAGACTTTGTTTCTTTAACCATCATTGAGGTGGGAATTTAACATCCCGAGTCCATCAAACTCATGTTTTCTAGTGTACTTAGAAGAAACAGCCAATCTGTTATACTTTTATTTATATTAAAATTTCTTGTAAGAGCAAACACATGATCACCTAAAGCCCTGCCTTCTATCTGGGTATAAGAAACAATTTAAGTGACAGTTTTGCCCCTGTATGTTGCAGAACATCAGACTTCCCTTTACCGCTGGCAACAGGATCATTAATGCCTGTATTACTCTTTAGTCAGTGAACTCTTTTTTTTTCATCCTTAAGTTTCTGTTCCCCTGGAACTGCCTTAGTACTGATCATTGCAGCAGATCAGTGTAGCAGTACATGAGTCAGGAAAGCAGAACCACTATGAGTATTGTGGATCAAGGGTTTTATTGTTGGATAAGAATTTACGAAATTGTAGGAGACGGAAAAGTAAGAGTGTAAAAGGGCAATTTGCAGATCATTGAAAAACCATAAAGTAGTACTGCTGAAGCACTGACACAGGTGGATAAATTGGTGCTTGTCAGGGAATTTGTGAAGCAGATGTGTCTACCTGCTAGCGTGGGACTGTGAAGAAAAACAACTAAGGAAATCCACAGAGGGTTATTGCCTCTGTGACTGGTGGGGAAATGGTAATTACTGTTGATGAGAGAGGCTGGGGATAGTCAGATGAAGCTGAAATCTTCTGCACCACTGCATCTGTCATTGTGGAAAGAGCAAAGACAAGGTGGAATCTGCTGATAGCTCTACATCTGTCTCTCATTGTTTCTGGCCATGATGACTTTCAGAGGATAACTGCTACTGTTTCAGTTCTGCCTTCCAAATGTTGGACTATTCTTACTGTTGGCCACTTCTAATTGGGAAACTTAAAGGGGAAGGCACTTCTGGGAAAAATAGTTTCAGATTGGCCAGATTCATACAGTCAAACACCAGACCCATTGTGCAGCCTGTCAGCTTCTCTTCATTTCCCCAGTGGTGAGCATACAGACCACATATTGAAACAGTGGTATCATAAGATCAAAGCTGCTTGGATTGCTGAGTGACTTCAGAGTGGACACTTGCCCTAGGGAGTCACACAAAAGACAAAAGACTTTGTGAGGGAAAGATAAACTTTAATTAATTCATTTAGATTTGGGAGTTAATACATAGTCTAGCCTATGCTGAGTAATACACTTCTTCCTTAAAGCAAGATGGTTCTTGTCTGAAGGTTGACAGAGGGTGCATTTTGGCAATAAAAAGAACTCTTGCTTTTTGAAGTGGACAGTCATTAGGAGGCCTCAGTGGAAGAAAACCTCACCCTGTGGCCAGTGTGCTTATCTGGGGGGCAGTGTTTTGGGAAAGGAGCAACATCTTGGCATTCCTTTTATCATTAAGGAAAAGGGGTCACCTCTTTATTATGTATGTGACTTCAGGAAGAAAAGTGGTGTATAAATGTTTATTGTCATTTTGATATCCTACAGAAACATTTGATTCAGTGCCTTTAAGCCAAACTCATTAATTTCTAATAAATTTTCTTCTTCCTCATTTTGATTTTCCTGTTTACCTATAGTTACTCTATGTGACTAGTCAATCAGGCTAGAAATCCTTCTTTTAAAAACATTTATTATAGTTGATCTATGGTGTTGTGTTCATTTCTGATGTATAGCAAAGTGGTTCAGTTATGCATATATATTGTTTTTCATATTCTTTTCCATTATGGCTTATTACAGAATATTGATTACAGTTTCCTTGCCATACAAGCTACCTTGCTGTTTATCCATTCTGTGTACAATAGTTTGCATCTGCTAATCCAAACTCCCAATCCATTCTTCCCCCATCGTGAAACCTTTTTTGATCTCTCATAATCAACTAATCATATTCTATGAAGCTTTTGTCATTTATCTTTAATTCTTTAAATCTCTCTGAACAAGAGGTAGGCCAGCGAAAATGCTATGGCCTTTTAACACATTTATGCATTTTTATTGACTTACACATCTAATTTAAACTTATAATTAAAGCTAAATATCACTACTTCTGTATTGTAATACTGTATGTGTTTGCCATTCTGCCCTCAAACACAGCGTGCTTAATCTTTTCTTTAATAGCTATATGTAAGAACAAACAAGACAGATTTAGAATATTTTTATGAATGAATGCTAACAATTGAGTATATATCTATTAAAAGAGAAAATTTAAAGTGCAAACAAATTTATGAGTCATTAATAAACAGATTTTTATCTTTATTGGACAAACTTGGACAACTTATTAAGTGTAGCAATAAAACTGAATGGTAATTGTTGTGTAATTTGTTGGTTTATATCTGGAAAGTGGGAGGGGGGATTATAACTTGATTTCAAAACTGTACTCCCGTAAGAATTTTTAAGACATAGTAATATTTGATAGAGAAATTTATAGAATCACAGTTATAATAAGGTTGTGATGTATTTTGAGATAATGGAAGATGCATTTACAATTGCATAAGGCCTACAAATAATAATACTAACAATATTTCATTGAGTTTCACTCCTTTATGAATGCAAGTCTGGTTCAGAGAAGTTCACTCTTAAAGATACGTAAAAGGACTCCAGCTCCTCGTCAGCACTTGCAGATTTGACTTGAGAGATGCCTTGCTGCAACTGCTTCTCCTCTCTCAATCCTTGTTAGCTTCTCTTTCCCATTAATGCCTACTTCATTCAGCTTGATGCAAAATTTGATTTTGGACATATGGCTTTATGTGATGTTTTTCTCAGAGTAGAATTTACAGTGATCAGATTTTCAAAGGGACCATTGCCTAGAACTTAACACCTATACCGACCAATCAGTTTCTGACATTTATTCCTTCACGTTCACTTTCTCAGCAACTTCTGTGCTTAATAATTGGTTAGGTTCTTGGAAGATTAAACCAAATAAAGCAGTGTACTTATATTCAAAGTGTTAATAATGAATACAGCAGATATATTATAAATCAAGTACTATAGTGCAATGTGTTTAAATATTAGAAGTAGGGGCACAGAGCAGAGACAGTGCATGGCACAGAAGTATTTGATATATTTTATTACTTAACAAATTATTAAATTATTAAGTAGATACTTATATTGAATTGGAGAAGGAAATGGCAACCCACTCCAGTATTCTTGCCTGGAGAACCCCATGAACAGAGGAGCCTGGTAGGCTACAGTTCATGGGGTCGCAAAGAGTCAGACACGACTGAGTGATTTCACTTCACTTTCACGTCACTATATTGAATAGATTAATGGATGAATGGGTCCACAAAATCATGGTTATAATTCGACTATGAATTGAAAGAGGACTCATGGCACATGTCCTACAGTAGAGGATGCTTAAAATGATTTTCAAAGAATGAAAGTGTCAGGAACAAAAGAGGGACAGTACACTGAAGGCAGAACAGGTGTGAAAGACGCAGAAAGTATAAAAATTATGTGTGTGCATGCTAAGTCACTTCAGTTATGTCCGACTCTTTGCATCCCACCCCTCCCCCCACTGGACCATAGCCCACCAGGCTCCTCTGTCCATGGGATTCTTCTGGCAAGAATACTGGAGTGGCAATGGTGAAAAATTGAAAGCATTTCCCCTGAAATCAGGAACAAGACAAGGATGCCCACTCTCACCACTACTATTCAACATAGTGTTGGAAGTTTTGGCCACAGCAATCAGAGCAAAGAAAGAAGTAAAAGGAATCCAGATAGGAAAAGAAGAAGTGAAACTCTCACTGTTTGCAGATGACATGATCCTCTACATAGAAAACCCTAAAGACTCTACCAGAAAATTACTAGAGCTAATCAACGACTATAGTAAAGTTGCAGGATATAAAATTAACACACAGAAATCCCTTGCATTCCTATATACTAACAATGAAAAAACAGAAAGAGAAATTAAAGAAACAATACCATTCACCATTGCAACAAAAAGAATAAAATACTTAGGAGTATATCTACCTAAAGAAACAAAAGACCTATACATAGAAAACTATAAAACACTGATGAAAGAAATCAAAGAGGACACAAACAGATGGAGAAACATACCGTGTTAATGGATTGGAAGAATCAATATTGTCAAAATGGCTATTCTACCCAAAGCAATCTATAGATTCAATGCAATCCCTATCAAGCTACCAACGGTATTTTTCACAGAACTAGAACAAATAATTTCACAATTTGTATGGAAATACAAAAAACCTCGAATAACCAAAGTAATCTTGAGAAAGAAGAATGGAACTGGAGGAATCAACCTGCCTGACTTCAGACTCTACTACAAAGCCACAGTCATCAAGACAGTATGGTACTGGCACAAAGACAGAAATATAGATCAATGGAACAGAATAGAAAGCCCAGAGATAAATCCACGAACCTATGGACACCTTATCTTTGACAAAGGAGGCAAGGATATACAATGGAAAAAAGACAACCTCTTTAACAAGTGGTGCTGGGAAAACTGGTCAACCACCTGTAAAAGAATGAAACTAGAACACTTTCTAACACCATACACAAAAATAAACTCAAAATGGATTAAAGATCTAAATGTAAGACCAGAAACTATAAAACTCCTAGAGGAGAACATAGGCAAAACACTCTCCGACATGAATCACAGCAGGATCCTCTATGACCCACCTCCCAGAATATTGGAAATAAAAGCAAAAATAAACAAATGGGACCTAATGAAACTTAAAAGTTTTTGCACAACAAAGGAAACTATAAGCAAGGTGAAAAGACAGCCCTCAGAATGGGAGAAAATAATAGCAAATGAAGCAACAGACAAAGGATTAATCTCAAAAATATACAAGCAACTCCTGCAGCTCAATTCCAGAAAAATAAATGACCCAATCAAAAAATGGGCCAAGAACTAAACAGACATTTCTCCAAAGAAGACATACAGATGGCTAACAAACACATGAAAAGATGCTCAACATCACTCATTATCAGAGAAATGCAAATCAAAACCACAATGAGGTACCATTACACGCCAGTCAGGATGGCTGCTATCCAAAAGTCTACAAGCAATAAATGCTGGAGAGGGTGTGGAGAAAAGGGAACCCTCTTACACTGTTGGTGGGAATGCAAACTAGTACAGCCGCTATGGAGAACAGTGTGGAGATTTCTTAAAAAACTGGAAATAGAACTGCCATATGACCCAGCAATCCCACTTCTGGGCATACACACCGAGGAAATCAGATCTGAAAGAGACACGTGCACCCCAATGTTCATCGCAGCACTGTTTATAATAGCCAGGACATGGAAGCAACCTAGATGCCCATCAGCAGATGAATGGATAAGGAAGCTGTGGTACATATACACCATGGAATATTACTCAGCCGTTAAAAAGAATCCATTTGAATCAGTCCTAATGAGATGGATGAAACTGGAGCCCATTATACAGAGTGAAGTAAGCCAGAAAGATAAAGAACATTACAGCATACTAACACATATATATGGAATTTAGAAAGATGGTAACGATAACCCTATATGCAAAACAGAAAAAGAGACACAGAAATACAGAACAGACTTTTGAACTCTGTGGGAGAATGTGAGGGTGGGATATTTCAAAAGAACAGCATGTATACTATCTATGGTGAAACAGATCACCAGCCCAGGTGGGATGCATGAGACAAGTGCTCCGGCCTGGTGCACTGGGAAGACCCAGAGGAATCGGGTGGAGAGGGAGGTTGGAGGGGGGATCGGGATGGGGAATACATGTAACTCCATGGCTGATTCATGTCAATGTATGACAAAACCCACTGCAATGTTGTGAAGTAATTAGCCTCCAACTAATAAAAATAAATGAAAAAAAAAAAAAAAAAGAATACTAGAGTGGGTTGTCATGCCCTCTTCACGTCATGTCAGGGCATCTTCCTGACCCAGGGATCCAACCCCTCTCTCTTATTCTCTTGCATTGACAGGTGGGTTCTTTACCACTAGTGTCCCCATATATTCAAGTAAGCTATTTCAAAAGGATTGAGCAAAGAATTCATATTGGGCTGTGGTTGGAAATGTGAAACCAATATTTCTAAAATTGAAGTGTGAACTCTTAACATTGTTCCTCTTTGTGATTCTCTTGAAAAATAATACTACCAACTAAAGAAAAAAATCTGGCTATCATCTCCCCACCAATCTCCTACCTCAATTTAATTACTCACCCTTCCTGTTGATTGACCAACTTATTATCTCTGAATCTGTCTTCCTTCTTCACTTTCCTTAACACATCCTTCAGTCAGGGCTCATATTCTCACACCTATACTCTTTCATTCACCAATATTTACTGGGTGCCCATTATATTCATCTACATTGCTATCAAAGTGTTATTTCAAATCTGTAAATTTGATCATGTCTCCGTTCATTTATTTATGGAGTTGGTGATGGACAGGAAAGCCTGGTGGGCTGCAGACTGGAGTGCAGAAGAGCTGGACATGACTGAGTGACTGAACTGAGCTGACCAGGAACTAGATTATGAAGAGTTTCACAAACCAAACTAAGTAGTTTTTTTTAACTCTGAAAGTTAAAGGAATACATTGAAAAAATTTTAAGTGCTGGAGTGACATGTCTCTACTTGCATTTTAGAAAGATCACTCTGAAAGCACCAAAGATGGTGCACACACACTGAAGGGATGTGTGGAAGGAGGGAGCTGGTGAAAGACAATAAGAAGGAGTGGACAGAGAGATGGGAGAAGTGTTTGAAGAGAATGGCATCACAATAGCTAAGGGAAGATGGTATTTTAGAAAAAAGGGAATTTACAAAAAGACTTTTATGTTAACTCTCCCCAACAGAAGGTAGACTCTCACCCATATTTGTCACTCTGTTAGTTGGGAACAGTGAATGAAGAGATTGGAGAGTGTGGGAGTTCCCATGTTAGGGGTTAAAACTGGAATATAATCAGTATCAGAGAATGATTTTCTTAGATTCCACAGCTTTCCATCTCTTGACACTTTGGCTTGACAATCAAACCTTTAAGTAATGTAGGATACAGGAGAGAACAGCAGTGTTTAAGGTCAGTCTTGCTCCCACCTTTGTGAAGTTGCTCCTGTCACCATTCACCACTCCTTGCTGTCCTCTTTGAACCATGGTAGGCAATTCAGATTTTTCCCCAGAATCATCTGAAATGGGTAAAGATTACATTCAATAATCTATCTACTGTGCTGAATTACAAGTATATTCCTTATTCTCTTTTCCATCTCAAATTGTATTCATTTATATAATTCACCAGGAGTTACATATTCAGTCATATTACAATATAAAAATGTTCCAGATAACATAATGCTAGCAGTAGAAACATGGCCCAAATTTACACACTCAGAACACCCTCTAATTATTAAAGTGCTGAGGAAAAATTAAAGCCCAGAATAAATTTGCTTCTAAATTAAATTCCCAAAGAATTAAAATCAAAAATTTAACTCTCCATTATGTTTTATTTGGCTTAGCTGGTAAAGAAGAGTGAAGTAAGCCAGAAAGATAAAGAACATTACAGCATACTAACACATATATATGGAATTTAGAAAGATGGTAACGATAACCCTATATGCAAAACAGAAAAAGAGACACAGAAGTACAGAACAGACTTTTGAACTCTGTGGGAGAAGGTGAGGGTGGGATGCTTTGAAAGAACAGCATGTATATTATCTATGGTGAAACAGGTCACCAGCCCAGGTGGGATGCATGAGACAAGTGCTCGAGCCTGGTGCACTGGGAAGACCCAGAGGAATCGGGTGGAGAGGGAGGTGGGAGGGGGCATCGGGATGGGGAATACATGTAACTCTATGGCTGATTCATGTCAGTGTATGACAAAACCCACTGCAATGTTGTGAAGTAATTAACCTCCAACTAATAAAATAAATAAATAAATAAATAAAATAAAATGTTAAAAAAACAAAAAAGAATCTGCCTGCAGTGCGGGAGACCTGAGTTTGATCCCTGGGATGGGACGATCTCCTGGAGAAGGGAACTCCACTCCAGTATTCTGGCCTGGAGAATTCCGTGGACTGTGTAGTCCATGGTGTTGCAAAGAGTTGGACATGACTGAGCGGCTTTCACTTTCACTATACTTCTCATGTTTTATCTTGCTGATTTTTTTCATCTGAGTTGGGGTTTTAAGTCAGTGAGGAGTCCTTCAGCTGTAACCTGTGGTGGTTTTCACTGCTTCCTTTAAAGCAACCTGAGAACCAATTGGACACACTGGGTCATTGTAATACCACTTCCTTACTCATATGATTGAGAAAGAATAAATCTGCAGGCCCATGGCAGTAATCCTAGCAAAATAATATAACCAGAGTTTAGAATAAAATACCATCCAGACTCTCACTGCAGATGTCAGCCAAGAATCATACACTTAGTGGTATCTGGAGAGGAAGGAAAAAGTGGTAGAAACGGTATAAATGTTTTTGGTTTAACTTTTCCATGGTCAGTCAGTTGGTTGTCAATAGTTTCTACTTCTGCAAGTCCAAAGCTTTCACAGCTTTAAGAAAAAAGTCCAGTGAAAACCTATAACAGGTGCTACATGCTTCTTCAAAATAAACTTTTCTATTGCTGGTGCTAAGTCACTTCAGTTGTGTCTGACTCTTTGCGACCGCATGGGGTATAGCCTGCCAAGCTCCTCTATCCATGGGATTTTCCAGGCAAAGATACAGTGTGGGCTGCCGTTTCCTCCTTCAGGGTATCTTCCCGGCCCAGGAACCTACCTCTCATTGGGAGGTGGTTTCTTTACCACTAGCACCACCTGGGAAGCCCAAAAAACTTTTTTGTTGTTCAGTTTTAATTCCCTTGTTTGGAAACAATGTTTACAATTCCAGTGGCCCCATCTCCACCACTTAAGTTCATCTTTATCAGGACTAGAGTTTTTTCCCCCATTATGGTTCATTTAGCAGAGGTAAGAAGCAGGATAGAGGTGGGAGCAAACAGATTTAGGTTTCTTCTACCAATGTTCGAGACTCTCAAAATCTCAGCTCCTACAGACTGAGAAATTTCCTCCAGCCCTGTACTTCATGTGCATGAAAGTCTGCCCATTTCAGAAGAGGTTATCCTGGTTCTTACTCACTCTGTGTGAGACCCAGTCCCAGGAGAAGCAACGGTGCATCTCCAGTTTAAATTCCAAAGAGTATCTCCTGATCTCAGGAAAGAACACTGTATTTGCCCTCATAACCAGAATTCTGCTTGTTCTATGTGAAGTCTCTGAAATACACATCATGACTGCTAAGATGAATCTCTTTTCTGCTTAAGCCTAAGTGTGGTTCTCAGCTCAAGCCCACCAGTTAAACTGTTGTTTGAACCTCAAATTGGTTGCTTGCTCACTTATACTGAAGTCCAGCCACATAGCCGAAGCCTGTTAGCACTAGCTACACTCAGGTAGACTCCAGCCACATAGGCTTCTGCTGACTTCAAAGAACTGAGAAGCCACCATGTATTAAAGGTGTTCATTTTGGCCACATTAAAGTGTTCAATCTGTCCATGTCATATTTTGATCCAAAATTGTTGGTTCTATATCAATTCTCAGTTTTTCACCCAATACATCTGGTGTTAGGGATTTAGGATGATAATTAGCCACACTTCGCACCTGGTTTCATGGATTCTGAATTGAAAAATATATGTAAGAGCCAGATAAAGATATCTGCATTATTTGTTGATGAAACTAGCTTAGGAAATTTGGCTTAGATTTGAAGCCAAGATGGGCCACTTCTTATTTCCTACTTGAATGAGTCTATTCTTCCCAGTAGCAGCAAAATAGCTAGAAGACTGCAGGTTTTCACCTCCCCACACTGCCCTACTCAGTTTTGTGCCTAGAAGAAGCAGGAAAAAGGAGGGACATGCAATAAAACTTACAAGCAGCCAACCTGAAAACAAATAAAGGATAGGACACAAGAACAGGTTTTTTTACTTCACTAATTTTGCTTGTTATCAGTCAGGTGCCCACCAGTATTGGGGAGGTTTGGGATATGGTGAGTAGAGACACAGGCTACAGTTTCCTTCCTAATATTTTCAAGAGGATTGATTATTCTTGCTTTATGACGTGAGACAGGAGTATGGGAGGACATAGAGACTGACCCCCTTTGCAGAAAATATCACAAATGTCGAATGGAATACAAAAATGTTAAGGTCAAGAAAGATGAGGACAGAAGAGTGTTCACAGAATCTAGAATGGTGAGTTTCATGGGTAACCTTAGATGTTTCTATTTCTGTAGTGCAATGATTCTCAAACTCTACTATGGTTCAGAATCACCTAGAAGACTTGCTAAAACACAGATTGCTAAGCCCGAATTTCTTAGTTTTTGATTCAGCAGGTCTTGGATATGGCCAGTTGAATCTGCATCTCCAACCAGTTCCCAGCTGTTACTGATGCTGCTGGTCTAGGGACCATCTCTGGAAAATCACTGTTGCAGAGTGTTGGGGATGAAAGCCAAATTGCAATTGTGTGGTGAATGGATTATGAGGGAGTAGAAGCAGGTTATGTTAACTATTCCTTCAAGACACTTAGCTAGAAGAAAAGTAGAGATAAATGTTGGGACTAGAGGTAATATGGATTTGAGGAGATTTTCTTTAAGTTATACAGATACCTTTATTTCCATGCCATTTACTGTAATAGGATTTATTCTGTCATATTTACAACTGAAAACTAACATGATCTACCTTTCTGTAGGAGTTGTATATGCTGGATATCTTCTTGATCTTCCAGGACAGTATCTTTTACCATGCCCTAGGAGCTCCTTGGGCACCATCTGGCTTCCTGTTCAGTTTGGCCAGTAGGGATCTCCGGCAGAGATCAGAGAGAGAGAGGAGACAAGAGCTGGAGTACATGTTCCCCTGACTTCTTCCCTGACAAACTGTCTTCTGCTGGCTCTGTTCTTGACCAAAGGCCACTGCTTCTCTCAAAGAAGTCTCTTCTGAAAGCTTCTCTTCTCCCAGATCCTGTTACTGTTGTCTTCCCGTGTTCCTACTTCCTGTGGTTTTTTCTTTTTCTATACCACGCCCATATCTTTATTTAGTTAATATTCTTTGTCAAACCTTCCTTGAGTTATTTTGAATATACCATCTGAGTTTCTGAATGATATAGGAATACGTATGTGTGTTCCTGTATGCACACTAGTGAGCATATTTTCATGTATGTGTGTCTGAGACTTTCTACTTTCTAATTTCAGTAGAAAGACTTCTTTCTTTCAGACTTTCTACTTTCAGTCCTTTGGATTCAGATGGGAACAAGTTTACTCTTCTCAGATCCGGTAGTCATCAATTACCTGGGTGTATTGGTATATTCCCTGGCCATGTTTCAGCTCAGAGGAGAGCATATGAACTTATTTGATTTAGTGAAATACAGCTTCTACACTGGATACATTTGAAAGAGGTGCTCTCTTTCTTCTGTGATTGCTAAGCTGGTACTCTGTAAGCATGGATCTTCTTGTGCTCTATCAACACTTAAGCAGTCTTGACCAAGAATGAAGGTCTACAAAGGAAAATGGAGATGAAAAAGAAAGAGAGACAGATTCCTAATGACATTTTTCAAAAACATGGATTCAATTAAAAGTGGCTACTTACAAGTATTAATATTTATTTTGCTTATACCATTTTGAGTTGAGTTCTGCAATTTGTTCTGACATTGTTCTGACTTATATATTCCTTATTCCTCCCTTGTTCCGTGTGAGTTCCAATTTCTACCTTTTGTCTACCTACATAATGTTTCTTTGAACTTTCTCTAATTCTCTCAGTTCAGTTCAGTTGCTCAGTTGTGTCTGACTCCTTGCGACCCCATGAACCGCAGCATGCCAGGCTTCCCTGTCCATCACCAACTCCTGGAGTCCACCCAAACTCATGTCCATTGAGTTGATGATGCCATCCAACCATCTCATCCTCTGTCGTCTGCTTCTCCTCCTGCCCTCAGTCTTTCCCAACATCAGGGTCTTTTCAAATGAGTTAGCTCTTCGCATGAGGTGGCCAAAATATTGGAGTTTCAGCTTCAACATCGGTTCTTCCAGTGAACACCCAGGACTGATTTCCTTTAGGATGGACTGGTTGGATCTCCTTGCAGTCCAAGGGACTCTCAAGAGTCTTCTCCAACACACAGTTCAAAAGCATCAGTTCTGTAGTTTCCTTCTAAATCTTTCTCTTCTCCAAAGGTATATTTGTATGTTGTATGTAAATATTCTCTCCTGGAAAATCTCATAAAAAGTGCATCAAAATTGTTTTACCCTGAGGGGGGGAAAATGATCTCAAAAAGGCTTTGTTGGTAAAGTTAAAATACTATATTTGCAAATAAGGCTTTAGGATAGAAAAGATTCAATTAGTGTCATTTTAAATCTATAGACCTTGAACCATAAAGTACATGAAATTATTGTGGGATTACTTCGAAACTATCCTTTGTTTATGCTTTTTACTACAGGTCTTTGGTTAACCTACCATGCCTTGAACAAAAAAGATATTAAGGTAAAAATGTGATAAACTCAGGTGATAAGACATTAAAAATATAAAAACCTAAGAGTAAAAAAGTAAGGATGTGATCATGAGGGCAACAGATAAAAATTTAGTGCTAAAATAAGCATAGGACATGGTGCCTTCTGGATTGTGAAGCTTACTCCCTCCCACAGCTTAGCAACATTCTCCTCCAGGTGCCAGAGAAATTGGAATATGTGTCTGAAACCCCAGAATTTGTTAACACCTTTAAATGTACTTCAATTCACTAAAAAAGCATTTTAAAACTATGTAAACTGCTACTGTTTGAAATGAAGGAAAAATTCATTCATGTAAAGTAGATTAAAAAAAGCCCTTAGGTGTTTATAAAACCTGACAAGTCCGGAGAAGAAAATTCGTTAATGCCTACATTGTATTTTTTAAGAAGGAACAGTGGTTGAGAAAACAATCAGCTAGGCCTGTGGATCTAAAATATAGTATTTCAATACAATTTTTTTAAAAAAAGCTGGATATTTGTTTCCAAGTAAATGGAACATTCTGAATAGCTTCTTGTCAAAGTGTATCCTCCTTAATTAGTGACTTCATGTGCAGATACATATTTGCAGTTGTTTCACAAACATGAACCCTTTTGTGTTCCATCCACCAGTATTAACACTGGGAGTGATCTTGGGGCCTCCCAAGTGGCCTGCTATAAATGCACTCCCCCACTCCTCCCTTCACTGTACTCTGGTGGCAGCTGGTATCAGCAGCTGTTATGATCTTGGCAGAGGTTAACTAATTCATGTCTTGGGACAGCTGCTTGGGGTGGCAAGTGTTTCCTTGGGCGGCTGGAAAGAGGACAGGCTCTACCTACAGCTGCTGCAGAGATCTAGATGTTCACTAGCTATAGGGGAGTGTAGAGAGGCACCAGGCCCTTGTTTCTAAGTCTGTCATTCAGACTTGAGCTGCAGTTCATTGATTACACATGGCACTGTCACCAGCCGTCAGGAAACTCAGGCAGTGAATTCATACAGGAAAATGTGCTGGGTCTATTACTTCTTTTTGAAAAAGAATGACGTTGCCTACTAAAAGCTTTGTGTAATTCAAAGTGATGGGAGGAATCACATGCTCAATCTCCCTGCTTAGCCCAGGGGCTCTCAGATTTGGCTAGTTGTGGGAATCATCAAGAACTTAAAACAATATGGATGCCCAGAGCCCACTCTCATAGATTCTGATTTCCATGACTGGAGAGGCAGCCTCAGCTGAGAAACACTGTTTTAGTCTAACTTCTCTGAAATTGTTCTCAGAACTACACTGTTTTCTCAGTTAAATCCAGAACATCCTCCTTTGTCTTACTGAATTCCTGCTTTACACCAGTTTGGTTCATATCCAAACACATATATTGTCAGCTGACAGTTCTTATCACTTTATACCTTCTCCTCCCCCCATTAGTACTTCATTTTTTAACCATCCTATTAAGACCTCACTCCTTTTTTTTTTTTGTCTACTGTCTATCAGATATCTGTAAGAAGCTAATAATTCCTAAAATCTACAAAATAAATGCTAATTTTATTTTCCCTTCCTTTTGATCTTCCTTTTTTAAAATACATATTCTTATTATGGTTTACCCTCCCAAGGTGAAAGCCCTCAAGGAAATGAGGAACTCAGACAAACATTTGCTTAGATATTATATTCATTTTAAGATCTACTCTGGCATGTAATAATTCTCAGAAAAAAATGTAAGGCTTAAGTAATTAAAAATACCCTTCAGTAAAAATAGAGCAGGGAGGATGGGTCCCAGAGGATGCCTTGTGCTTACCTGTAATTTTGAAATATTAAGCAATACTTGTCTGATCTTATGAAGGAAACACAAAGTTTAATAAACAAAAATAGCTAGTAATTAGGAGTTAGTAAAAAGTAATTATAGGCAATGTTCTCTACTTTTCTGTGTTCTCCTTGGGCTCTGAAAATAAAGCCATAAATACATGAAGCAAGAATGATTTTATTTTAATGTCAGTCTAACCTCTTGTGTTTCCTTGATTAGTCATCAACAGTGGCTAGTATTCCCTGACAGTGGGCCTGAAGATTCAATAGAAATAGCTTTCTGTATTGCCAAAGTGAAATGGAGGGGTCATCTTAGGATTCTGGAAGTTAAATATGTTTTCCATCTTCACCCAAAAAAAGGAACAAAACAGGTGTGACAAGTGTTTCTAGTGTTGAAATTACTTAGATTACTTTCCTACATGTTTGTTTCACAGTATAATAATTTAAACTCATCTAATTCATTGTGCTTTGTGTGTTAGAGTCAGAAAATCACAAAAGTAAGCACTGATTATACATTAGGAAAGCTTTGGGAGAATATTCCCTCTAGTTCTAATAAAGTGTTCATGTGGTAGGATAATTGAACACATCTTGCAGATAAAAAAACTGAGCCCCATGGAAACTAAATAATTTGTTCACAGTCATTTGGAGGAAAGTGGTCTCACAGACATTTAAATCTAGAATTGCCTGAACCTTAGTCATGCGAGGTTTTCTGGTTCAAGAACCAAATTGTGGTTTCCAGGTTTGAGGTATTACACTTTGCTGATAAAAGCTGTAGATATAGCTTTGTACTTAAAAGATTGGACTTTAGAGTCAACTCAGAATGTGAATTCTAGGTTCCCTAAAAGCCTCTCTGAGTCAGCTTTTTCATCTAACGAATTGAATTCTTACTACCTATTTTGAGGATTCAATGAGGTGAAAGTGAAAAGTGAAGTGAAAGTGAAAGTGAAACTCACTCAGTTGTGTCTGACTCTTTGCAGTCCCATGGATAGTCCATGGAATTCTCCAGGCCAGAATACTGGAGTGGGTAGCTGTTCCCTTCTCCAGGGGATCTTCCCAACCCAGGGATTGAACCCAGGTCTCTGGCATTGCAGGCAGATTCTTTACCAGCTGAGTTACCAGGGAAGCCACATTCAATGAGGTATTATGAATAAAACACTCAACTTGGACTGGCAAAAAGTGAATATTCACAAATGGTAATAATTAACAAATGTTGTTATTGATATTATTTTGTATTTAATACATAGAATACATTAACTACATTTTTTGATACTTTCAGTTGCTTGACAGTTTTAATTTGATGCTTTAGCTCAGTTCAGTTCAGTCACTCAGTCTTGTCCAACTCTTTGCCACCCCGTGAACTGCAGCACGCCAGGCCTCCCTGTCCATTACCAACTCCAGGAGTTTACCCAATCTCATGTCTGTTGAGTCAGTGATTCCATCCAGCCATCTCATCCTCTGTTGTCCCCTTCTCTTCCTGCCCTCAATCTTTCCTAGCATCAGGGCCTTTTCAGATGAGTCAGTTCTTTGCATCGGGTGTCCAAAGTATTAGCGTTTCAGCTTCACCATCAGTCCTTCCAATGAATACCCAGGACTGATCTCCTTTAGAATGGACTGGTTGGATCTCCTTGCAGTCCAAGGGACTCTCAAGAGTCTTCCCCAACACCACAGTTCAAAAGCATCAATTCTTCTGCGCTCAGCTTTCTTTATAGTCCAACTCTCACATCCATACATGACTACTAGAAAAACCATAGCCTTGACTAGATGGACCTTTGTTGTTTTAGCTAGTCATTCATTATTCAGCATATATTAATTCAGTACTTACACTGGGCCAGTTTTCAGCACTGAAAGTACATTAGTGAATAGAACAGATAAAAGTATTTTTTCTTGTGGATCATATATTTGTGAGCTAATTATCTTGCCTTTCTATTAGCAACAAGACTCAACTATTAGGGAATTAGCTACTTAAAACAAAGTCCAGCTTTTCTATTCTCCTTGATATCAAATATTTCAAAGGGATTTCTTAATCTTAGCCATAGATTAAGTATGTATTTCAGGCATGAAAAGATTAAGTGCTACAAACAGCTATTCCAAATTAACCCATTTAAATTTCTTTGGCTTAGAATAGGTACTAGAAATCAATTAGTATCATATAACAGGGCCTGCATAACTATTTTATTCAGTTTCTGGATCTTTCACTTGAAACCATCATGTTTTAAAATAGAGAGTTAATTGATTAAGCGTGGTATACGCACCTTGATATCTGCATTTGGAATGTGCTCTAGTAGTTCAGCCAGGAACAAGACAAAATGAGGCTCTTGAAAGCCAAGTGCAATAGTTAATGGACCTCAGATGGTTTGTTGTTCTATTATCAGAGCAGCAAAGGACAGAAGGAAAGTTGGATGGGTGTAGCTTAGAAACTGGGGTTTCCCTGATTGCTCAGTTGGTAAAAAAAATCCGCCTGCAATGCAGAAAATCCCGGTTCAATTCCTGAGACTGGAAGATCCACTGGAGAAGGGACTGGCTACCCACTCCAATATCCCCGGGCTTCCCTTGTAGCTCAAATGGTAAAGAATCCACCTACAATGAGGGAGACATGGGTTCAATCCCTGGGTTGGGAAGATTCCCTGGAAGTAAAGGGAAGGCTACCCACTCCAGTAATCTGTCCTGGAGAATTTCATGGACTGTATAGTCCATGGGGTCACAAAGAGTTGGACATTACTGAGTGACTTTCAATTTTCTTTCAGATTAGAAACTAAAAATCTGAAGATTAGTATGTTCAAATTTTTTACTTGTTTTTTCTGTGACTTATGTATACCTTCCTGCCTTTCCCTCCCCTCTCCTCATGCTGCAGGAATCAGAGGCTAGAAAAATCTGAACTAATCTAAAGAATGCTAGGGGATCTTGTAAAGAAATTGGGACAAAATCCAGGGAGGCAAAATGAGAATATTGGTCTGTGTAGGTTAGAATTATTTAATTTTTAAAAAAGGCTTTGAGAACCATTTCAAAATATAAATTCTCTGAAATAGCTTAATCAAACTGTCCCTTCACCAAACTGTGGGAAACTGACGCATTTCCCACAACTCAGCTCCGTGAAGGTTTTCTGTCTATCATGTACAGTGAAGGTACTGGGTTCCCCTTTCTTAGGCTGTATCTGTGTGCTTAACTACTGTCAATGGTTAGTAACATGTTACTAACTGGTCAGACTGAAAAAAAAAAAGTTACTAACTGAGAAAAACAGTGGATTTGTATATGCTTTGAGAGGAAGAGAAAGGGAAAGAGCACAACTCTTTATTTTACTGAATTAAAAGCAGCAATCTTTTATTTTTTTGGTTGTAAATGTGTATGTTTTGTTATTTGTAATGAAATGACAGTGAAAATGGTTTTAATCAATGAGTGTATTGATTGTGCTAGATTTGCACATGCAAACCAACTCTGCCCCATTCCCCTCACTCTGCCACAGGAGACTCTGCTGTGTGAACTATTTGCTGACTTCCAGGTAATGTTGGCCAATGGGAAACTTCAACAAAAGAGCAAAGTCAAGGTGATTTTCTGGCTCCTTAATAGTGGGGTTGCCTCAGGCTAGCTTTTAAAGACTTCAGGGGGTGCGGGGCAACAATAGAACCTCCTTCTTCTGCTTTTGGTCCCTACTCTCTCCTCTTGCCCTTCAAGCCCGAGCACCCTCCTGTGGTTTTCCTAGGCTATGCTTTCCTCTTTTAAAACAGGTCCTCTGATTTCAGAAATATTCATTCTCTGCCCTTTGTCTTACCTTTTCTTGCCTTCCCCTCTTTATTCCCCTTTAGGAGATCTCCAGGTGTATTTCAGCATTCACCTTCCTCTCTGCTTAGGAAAGGTACAACTCATAATGCCTTGGGGCATAAATCACAATTTGTCTTGCAAACCATTTTCATTCTATTCATCTTCCTAGTGATTGCTTTATTCATGTACCTGTGACCTAGATGTAACCAGTGAGGCCTGAGGGGAAGATTGCCTCCAGAGAGTTCTGGGGAGACTTTTCCTTTCCAATGAAGAGAGATTTTATAAAAGAAGCCTCCCTCTCCCAGGATAGGCACAGATATGACTGTTTGGCATTCAGAGCTGCTGTCACCACCTTGCAACCAGGAGGGTGACGTCGCTGACATACTGTGCGTTCAGTTCACTTCAGTTCCGTTGCTCAGTCGAGTCTGATCCTTTGCAACCCCATGGACTGCAGCATGCTAGGCCTCCCTGTCCATCACCAACTCGCGGAGTTTACTCAAACTCTTGCCCATTGAGTCGGTGATGCCATCCAACCATCTCATCCTCTGTCGTCCCCTTCTCCTCTCGCCTTCAATCTTTCCCAGCATCAGGGTCTTTTCCCATGAGTCAGTTCTTTGCATCAGGTGGCCTAAGTATAGAAGTTTCAGCTTCAGCATCAGTCCTTCCAATGAATACTCAGGGCTGATTTCCTTTAGGATGGACTGGTTGGGCAGAAAGATGGGGAGCACCCAGACCCTTACTAGGATCACTGAACCTGTAAACTTTCAATTCTGGAACCACCTGCCTTGCTGTGTACAACTGTACACCCATTATTGATTAAATGACTTAGAATTACTTTTTATGTCATTTGCAGCTCAAAGCATTCCAACCAAGAGAATTATTTTTCTGAATAAAAGTGATCTAGAACAAAATTTTGACTTGACAAATATCACTTCAATTGCTTGTAAACACTGCAGGTGGTCCACTAACCTAGGCAGGTAACCAGGAATTAGGGTTTGTATGTTGTGTGTATACACATATGATGTAGGTGTAGTTAAGGAAAATATCTAATTCCTTGAAAAATTATTTTAGATTAAATTAGTAAAATTTTAGCATGAAGGAGTTTTAGCAGTTGAACGATAACAATAAGAATTGTCCTGCAGTGTAGTTGTCAGTTAAAATTAAAGCTCATCTTGTCTTAAAATATTGAATTTCACATATTACTGCCAAGAAAAAAATTGAAATGGAGATATTTTGCAAGTGGAAATAATCTTTTCTATGGGAGAGAAAAAATTGAGTTAGTCCTTACAGATAGGTTTAGCTACTTCCTGTAATTATAAAGAATCATTCTCAACTTCTGGACTTTGAATATTCTTTTCTTCTTGTCTAGAAACCCTGTTTCATTCTCTTGATCTGTCCTATTAGTCCTTCATGATCATCCTTGGAGTATACCTGCTCCAATAAACAGTTTTTGGACTATGCTTTCCTGCTCTTCCTGTTATAGCACTAATTTATTACTTCCTCTGGTTCTGGCACTTAGATTTAGGGTCCTAAGAAATGTTCAACCTTCTTGCTTTAGGACAAAATTCAATATTAAAAAAAAAAATGCCCTCCATTCCTTCACCAGCCTCATTGTGTCTTAGGGTGAGGGTTCAGCCATGTTGGCCTTTCTTCAATTTTTGGATGCCCCTCTGCTTTTGCCAGGGATTCGCTGGGTGGGCTCCCCTTCACCTTGATAAATCCCACTCAGTCTTCAAAACCCTTGGGAATTAAGTTTCTCCTTTGTTTTCTTAGTCTCTGCAGCTTTCCCTGGGAACACCCACCACAATTGTAATTTTGTGTACATGTTTGTATCCAAATGCCATTTTCATCCCTTTGAGAATCTCCTTCCTCTGATATGCTTGGGGGAAAGGAGTGTTTGGCTCCTGGCCATTTTGAATTCACTCACTTGGCATCTACTTTTCCACATCAAGGGCTCCTCTTTCTCCTCTCAGCAATGCTGTAAATATTATTTGCTTTGCCTCCCCTTGTGGGACTTTGGATCCACTGTCTTTTTCAGTATTTGCTTCCAGCCTCAGCAGGAGGTGATGTGAGAAAGGCCACAGTTCTCTTTATTGACCTGTTACCCACAATCCAACTAACAAAAGGCTGCCCATGGGAGGTGATGTGAGAAAGGCCACAGTTCTCTTTATTGACCTGTTACCCACAATCCAACTAACAAAAGGCTGCCCATGTGTAGCACGCTTGACTGAAGTGCTAGATTACCAGAGGAAATTATAGTGTAGGAGAAAGACATCTCGAAACTATGTGAAATACCACTGATCCGAAAGTTCAAGGGAAA
Organism: Cervus canadensis; assembly: GCF_019320065.1. Classification (NCBI taxonomy): domain Eukaryota; kingdom Metazoa; phylum Chordata; class Mammalia; order Artiodactyla; family Cervidae; genus Cervus; species Cervus canadensis. The sequence goes on from NC_057400.1 coordinate 58,288,761, forward strand.
GAATCTCACATGGGTCCTCCTTACAGGCAATCTTAGTTTCTAACTACTTTCCCCACTCTCTAGGTAGGTCCTCTTTCACATCTTTAAGAGTAAGAACTTCTCTTCAGACTACCTGGAGTAAATCTTGATTTGTTTGTTCAGCTCCCTACTCAGAAGGGTTGATCATGCTTTATAATTCATGCCTCTCTATTTTGAAGGTTTAGCAAAGGCCTGAAATTAACCACAATGCAATATTTCTTAAAATCTGAGTTCCAAGATAAAACAATGAAGGCATTTTGTAAGACCACCTAGACAGGGTTTTTAATTTCGAGGTAGCTAACCTTAGCAAACTTTCTACTCCTATAAAGTGAAGGTATGTTTCCTCTTTCTTTCTTAAATCTCTTGGTAGAAATTGCTAAAACATTTTACATACATACCCTCCAGGGAAAACAATAATTCTCATAGACTTAGCTTAGATCCTTATTAAGTAATAAAAACTTTTTCTAAATCTAACTTAATCTGTACAGTTTATACTCTCCTTAGTGGAGATGAGAGATGACAGTTCATGCAGATAGAATTTATTTTGTTTTGTTGAGCTCTACTGCTTATAGACTGTGGTCAGAGCTTATTAGTCCATAATGAGGACTTAAGAAGCAGGACCCATTAATGTACCTTTTCAAACAACAGAGCCATCTGCTTTTTAGGAAAACAAACAAATAAGCAAACAGCTAACAATGGATACTTTGAAATGACAATATTCACTGTACCTTGAACCATTTAAAATTCCTGGGAAAGATGTTCTTTTTCTCTGGTCTCAAATAGGATTTGGAAAAAAACCCCAATTTGTCTTCTTCCCCATCTGGGACGTACTCCAATCAAGTGTCTGGGAGAGAGATCATTCCATCAGTATGTGAGATAAACTACTTAATGTCTATTTCCTGGTGCTCAGATTTAGTTCCTAAAGGCATAAATGTCTGTCTTATTCATAGTTTAGTCCTTGGGGCCAGTATAGTACCATGCATAAAATAGGCTCTCAATAAGTACACGTGGGATGAAGAAATGGAGAAGTAAAGAAGGTTAAACCTAGGAGTAACAATAGAGATCCTTCCAAATGAAGACTCAGAAGTTAAGCAACTTGATTGAAATCACACTTGTAAGGATGGAAAGCATTGGAAGTGGAGCATGTGTTTCACACATACCACTTTGTCACCGCACTTTGATCAATACATTATCTAATTCAGTGCCTCAATAAGGGTACATGGGGCTACTTTGCCCCCAAGAAGAGACTTAAGAAACCTATTCTGAGAGCTATTTCAGGGACAGTAAAGGGAGATCGCAGTTTTGATAGCACCAGAAAAGCAGGTGGAGTTCACAGCTATCACTCAGGTATAGGAGGAATAACTCTGGCAGGAACATACTACCAGGTTGGGGCAGAGGAGGAGTTTTCAAGAGGCTAGAATCTGGGCATGACCAATGATCAGAGTATGGAGAAGAGGGATCTAGGAAACTAAGTAAAAGATGCTGAGAAGAAAACAGACTTGACATGGCCAAGGCCCAGCCAGGAGCCAGTCTAGGTAGAGTGGAGTCAACAAGTGGTGTGAACCGAGCAGACAGAAGTAGGTGGGCCTAGCAACCCCGGGAGTCTATAGGTCCTGGCACTGTGTCTGACTCTAGGGTGATGTGGGGTCAGAGGATTTCAAAGAGCCAAAAAAAAGGAAGAACTATGATCTGATTTTACATTTTAAAATCATCCTGGCCACAATGTAAGAGAGGCTGTCAGGGAGAGGCTGTCAGGGGAAAGCGAAAAAGTAAGAAGACAACTGCAAAGTGATGGTGTTACCAAAAGGTGGGGGGTCTGGTTGCTTGCTGCTCAAAAGCCAATAAACAGGCCAGTTGGTGGAAAGGAAAGTTTGGTTTATTTCAGATGTGGGCAACTGGGTGGGGTGTAGGGTGGACATCTGTCCAAAGGCTGACTCCCTCTCCACCCCCCATCTCCCAAGCAGCAGGTGAGGGCTTTTTACAGATAGGGGGCTACATGCAGAAACAGTGCTGACAGTCATCTCCAGATTGGTCATCCGTGGTCTGACTAGCATCATCTTGGTTGTTTTAGGTGCAGTTCATCTTTAGTTCCAGGATCAGTTTGTTTCCATTTCTTTGCGGACAGTTCTGAGAACTGTGGCAGCTTCTGTCATGGCTATAGTTTGGTCCTCATGCAGTTAACTTCTCTACCTGATGAGAGTTTCAGTATCTATGAGAGAACTCATAAGATATGGCTCAGAATATTATCTATATAGCCCTTGAGGAGCAACTATAAATAAAGGTCCTTGCCTATGCTTAATGAGAACATTATTATTCTTTGGTCTCCCTTGACCTTTTTCCTTTGTTTTTGCATGTTCTCACTTCTCTGATTGAACTTACTCTTTAACTAAATTTTTCTATAAACAAAAGGCAGGTAAATGACATGGGCAGAAGGATCATAGGGTATTGCTCTGCTTCAATGGCAGGAGACCACCTGAGCCCCAAGAGTGGCCTTGGACTGGGGAGGTGTTGTCTTCATCCATGTCACCCACAACCCCCTCCCGAAAATACTTTCTGCTGTGTGTTCCCATGCTCCTTTTACCATTCAGCCTTTTATATGATCATATGTCTGCACATCTTATATCATCAACAAGATTATAGGTTCCTGCTGACCTTTGCATCTAATGTAGAAACCAGAACAGGCCCTTGCTCAGACTATGTGCTTAGTCAAATTTTACTTGAATATGAAGTAGCTATTTTAGTAGACATTCTGAGGCAAAAATTGAATTTCATGGACTACACTTCTCAGTTTTTGCCTGTGAGATTTTTAGTTATGTGTTGGCCACAGCTCTTAATATTTTCTGTCTTATATAATGTCTATTTGTACACATAGCTTATTGCCCCTATTAGATAGTAAGTCGAAAGTGAAAGTGTTCCTCGATCACTCATGGCCGACTCTTTGTGACCCTGTGGACTGTAGCCCACCAGACTCCTCTATCCATGGGATTCTCCAGGCAAGAATACTGGAGTGGGTTGCCATTCCCTTCTTCAGGGGATCTTTGCAACCCAGGGGTTGAACTCAGGTCTCCTGCATGGCAGGTGGATTCTTTACCATTTGAGCCACCAGGAAAGCTCAGATAATAAGCTACTTGAAGGCAAATTACTGTATTTTGTTATTTCATACTTCAGTACATTTAATAGTTATTAAATATGTTTTTATTGAACAGGGGCTTCCTAGGTTACTCAGTAGGTAAAGAATCTGCCTGCCAATGCAGGAGATGCAGAAGACACAGATCTGATCCCTGGATTGAGAAGATACCCTGGAGTAGGACATGGCAATTCCTGCAATATTCTTGCCTAGAAAATTCCCTGGACAGAGGAGACTGGTGGGCTACAGTTCCTGGAGTCACAAAGGAACAGATGCAGCTGAGCACAGCGGTGGACGCATTGAACAGGTCCGTGTAGGGAAATCATTTTCAGTTAATGGTGGTTACAGCTGGGAATTGTATGCTGCTCTTTTAATGACCAGAGCATCTATTTGGCTTCCTAATAAATCTCTCGGATATTTTCATGGCTATTACAAAAAGAGGGTCACAGAGTAGAGAACGCTGGAAACTTGAGGAAGGCCTGTACTGGAAGTTGCTTTTTCAATTGCTATTAATCTTACATACCCTTAGCTTGCTTCCTCTTAGCTCGGATTCTTCCTAACTTGTGGCTTGTTCCCTGTGACAGTAATAATAAGTGGGAAAGTAAAACTAGCATGTTTCATTTGTGATCTTGTTCACTACAGTAAGGTTCAGGAGATGTATGGGGAGTCTATGGAGTAGTAGGGGACAGAGGGTTATGAACTGGAACAAAAGATCTAAAGTTTGCATTGATGAGATGCTCAACTAGTTGAGTGAACCCGAGAACAGGAATGGTCTTCCCTCCCTGGCTTTGGTACTCTGTCCTCCTTGCCCCACTAGATAGAGTATGGAGGTGATGAAGGAGTTACTGAATTGGTGGTAGAAGGAGTAAAATTACAACTAACACTTGCTGAGTGCCTACTGAGGGCTGGGGTTATTTTAAGCATTTTTAGTGTATAATCTCACTTGATCCTCAGAAGAATCTTAGGAAAGAGATTTCTGTGATCATCTTCACTTTACAAATGAGGAAACTGAAACACAGAGGTAACTTACTAATGAAACTTACCCAAGGTCAAGGTATATTGAAAGGGACTTTCAAGAGATGTGATCCAGAGTTGTCTATGTTTATGTAAAGTTGGAGGAAGGCTTTAGATTCCAGAAGATTACCTGAAAATTTGTTTCCTTTCCCTGTATCTCTTCCCTAAACAAAGTCAGTCACTGAACATTGAAACCACGCTATAGTTTTTGTGGGAATGAAAAATGCTTTGGGTAGCAGTATTTCTATTCTACTCCATAATCTACTCAGGTTCTTTCTGAAGAAGGCTGTTTCAACATGTTGACTTACCCTTCTAGCAAAATATTTATAGATAGAATTTGCCAAGGGAACTATTTTAAAGACTCTAGGCACTGTTGTGGACAATTATAGCAGCCTCCTATAAATCCATTACTAGGGGCATTCAAATTAGAGCCTTTGAGGGTCAGGGTACAATCATCACCAAAACCTAGAAGATAAGCCATAAGAAAGTAAGACAAAAAGTCCAAATATTTAAATTGCAAATTTGACAGGATACAGGACATTTATATGACAGCTAAGAAAAACTGTCATGGGATAGAGCAAGAATTTATTATAACTGAATTAGGCCAAATGCAAACATATTCTCGTCTTAAAAAAATTAAAGAGACTAACTCAAATAATAATGAAGGAAGACAAATATGCACACAGGGAAGGCATACAACTCGGTCATGTTGGTATGCCTGCTTTGTAAAAGCTGTTAAAGGCACAGATTTAACAAGCTAAGGTGGATTGGGGCTCTAAATTCACACACACCCTAGATTTTTAGTACAATAGCTGTCTAAACAATTAAGTATCACTTAAAGATGCAAAATGAAAGAAAAAAAATCCTAGAGGGCAATGAGCTGTTCACTTCTTTAGCATGATTTTAAAAGAAGAGAATTCAATAAAAAAATATAAATTCACAGGGATTAATGAATTGCATGTCCATTGTTTGAAAAAAAAATAAAACCAAAACAGCATTCAAAATTGACCTGCAGGTTGAGGACATGAATGAGATGAAAACAAACATTTCTTTTTCCCTCTAAACTTTAAACTTTTTATTTTGTATTGGGGTACAGCTGATTAACAATGGGGTAGTTTTCGGTGAACAGTGAAGGGACTCAGTCATACATATATGAAAACAAACATTTCTTGAGCTTGAGTGCTTACTTTTAGATAAGTATTATGAACCCTATTTTAAATTTTGGAAAATTAAAACTCAGGTGTTCAAAAAAAAAGAGAGAAACTTGCTTGAAATCATACAGTTGGTATAAGCTAGTCACACTGATAGCTAGATCAGTATAGTTTTTTCTATTACACAACTTTTTTCTTTAATGGCTTACAGGTCAATCTGTTGAAGTTCAAGTTACTGATGGGGGTCAGATCCTTACAGAAATGCAAGATCCCAACTCAGCAGTGTAAAAATAGGGGACTTTTTTCTATGATCACTAATAACACATCCTGGCTGGCATATACCAGTGGATAGGGAAGATAATATAAAATTGACAGCAAGTGGTATAATCATTTGTGGTTACTTTGGGGAGCAAATGCTATATTTATTTCAATGGCTGTTGAAAATTCTTCAAAATCCCAGCATTCAGCTCACACTTGACTTCCAAGATGAGTAAAAATTATTTTCAGTTGAAGGGAATGTAGTGTGTTTCCTCTTCTTCCTCCACTTTTATATTCCATGTGCTGGGCCTGCTTATCCCAAATGTGTGTGGGTGTAGGTGTGTGTGTGTGTGTTGAGGTGGGTGGTGAGGAGTACAGAAGGAGGCGTTCTGCCTGTTGGAAAGTGGTGGTGAATTTGTGGACCTCCTCATCTGAGGATTATTGCTCCTTCATCCAGCGGTGGCTCTGCAGTTCACTGTCAAATACTGATTTTCTCCTATAGCAACTTTATTGTTCTCAGGATCTCCATAGGGGACTTCCCTCTGTGCAGTTTCTTGGGTAAGTGGTCCAACTGGGACATCTGCCCTCCCACTCCACAGTGAGGATTTTTCCTCTCTAGCTCCACAGAGAGCCGTTTACCCTTCACTGCTCTGCTTTGGGGTAGGGTCTCATTTCAGTGAGCTGCCTTTTGAATAAAGGTCTTGAGAGAGCTTATGCTTTGGCAATCATACATGGTACAATTATAAACCTACGTAGTTTCGCTACTTTGAATGTTGGAAATGTCTCCCCATTAAAACAGAGAGGAAAATAATCTGATGACTTCAGCTATTGTTACAATCACATTTTCATATTACCATGCTGGTAATTAAAAGCATTATGTTGATATTATGCTTGGAAGAATCAAATGGAAAGTTCCATATTGGAGCCATTATGTGATTTCTCAAGATGTTCCTTAAAATGAGAGTGCTTTGTTAATCATTTGTACCCATTATCTCTCTAATTAATCCACTTATTAATCATTGTTTGGGCACATTTTATTCTTTTTTCCTTCCCTTTGGAACTTAAAGGGTACTTTTAGAGAGAGGAATCAAAGCCTGTATAATCAATATTCCCTAATACGAAGCAGTGGGTTATGAAGATCTCTGTTCCTGTTGTGTTAGGTCTGGGACTTGGATTTAAGTACATTTTGAACTCTGCCCCTGAAATATTGAATATTGGAGGGGACTAGACATAGTCAGGTGGATGCATTCGTTGTCACTATCAATGAGTAATCATTTTTGCCTATCTTATTATAATCTCTGACAATTATAGCCTATAGCACCATCTTGACTAACACTTAAAATATGTTCTCTTCACTCAACCAGCAACTTAGATTTAGATTTTAAACTTTGAACTTACTGATAGTATTTATTGAAAGTTTTACTATTTAAGCAATATTTTAGGGGGATTACCTGAAGGAAATGGGTCTATCTTCTTTTGTAGATACTCTAAAATCTATCCCAAGATGAAACTAGACTATAGAAAACCCGAGTACACATGCTGCCGTGTTGTTTTGGCAATCTACATTGCTGCTTGCTTCTAAATGACAGTATTCAATTATACTGAGTGATAGATAATGTATTTTCCTTCTGAAAATTGGTGTTGGAATTCTTGGAAGATGTTATTGACAATTTTGTCTTCTTTACAAGGACATGTAGAAAAACCTACTCTGATCTATCAAAATTAATCATCTCACTAGTTTGACTTACACATGGTAAAACTGTCCCCCACTTGCTTGGTCCTCAGCAGGTACCTTAGGAACCTTCCAGTGCATCTCCTGCTCCTGCTAACACATGCTGCCACTGATCCACCACAAGGAGCAGGCTGTCTTGGGTCAAGTTTCCCAGAAGCTTACCCCAAGACGAGAACTAAAGAGCAAGTGATTTATTGAGGTGTTTTCAAGGAGAAACTGGTGAGGAAGTGGGAAAAGCAAGACCAGAAAGGAGAGAAAGCCAAGCAAAGGGACAGTTTTGAGCAAAGTAGGAAGGATCATTTCAGCTTGATCCCACAGGAAAGCTCTGGCATATAAATTAAGCTCTAGAGTTTTCCTAATGAGGTGAGGGAGATCTTCATATTTCTGTACCAGCCATGGATTGGCTAAGACTGTCTCTGTGAGAACATAAGCTTGCAGGAATTTCTAGGTGGCTCCACTGGCTCAAGGGCAATCTTCTGAAAAGAGTTGAAGGTTCCAACCACTACAAGCAAAACATGAAGAAGCTGGGGTAGGGCCGTAGAAGTAGTAGGAGGGATCACAGAGGCCCTGGGCAGAGCACTCACCAAGCACCAGCAGAATGGTTGTCCATCTTCCTCTAAAGGCATCAAGACAGAGCCTATCATGTGTTCCATCTGTCTCTCACAGGTTATTCCTGGAACTCTTTTTATCAGCGTATTCTCTGTAATCTCCTAATATAACTCAAACTTGTCTCCTTTCTCAGCTACTCCATGCCCTTCCACTGTGCCTCTGAAATTTAGCAAACATCCTCTTATCCCCAACCTCATTCTTAAATGTTCCCTTTACTACATTCCTCTAATTTACAGTTATTCCTCATAATTAAATCTGTCACTCGTGAGGGTTCCAGATTCCTGAAAATCTTTCCAGTGGGGACTGTTATTTTCTTTAGACTCAGAGGTGGAATGGGGTTCTTGCTCCCCATTGTCAATTTTAGCTATTTTTCCCTTTCTCCACTCCTGGAAAACCACTGATTCTTTAAATGAAATTCTATCAGATTTGATCGCCTTCAAAACCTTCTTGTTGTAGTGTTCTCCCGATCTCTACATTTAGAGATTTTCAGATTTGACGTACTGGAGAACTTTTGAAAATACTGATGCTTAGGTCTCACCCAGAAATTCTGATGTGGCCAGCCCTGAGTATTAGGACTCACAGAAGCTCCCCAGGTGATCTGAAAGTACAGCAAAGTTTCAGAGCCATGGTCCTAGTCATTCCTTCTCATTTTTAGCATCAGACTCTCTCTACCAGTTAGCTGTCATCATTCTCATTGATTTCAGTGTCCATGTTTATCAGTTATTCTTACCTGTATCAAACCCACTACCTCCCTCATAGCAAATATTTATATGTTTTACAATGTAAATTGTTATGCTCCTTTTTTTCTATTTTGAAATAAATTTCATAGATTATATCATATGCCAATATACACAATATTTAAAAATCAATATAATTGCCTAATGGTAATATGAGAAAAAATAACATATGTACTTTAATATATGGTTGCTCTAACACAACTATATTAGAAGACATAAATAGAAATCTGCTTGCAATAAATGTAGAATTACCGACTGACGTGATTGTTATAATGGAGAATTAAATACCATGCTGTCATAACATAATTTTTCTGAAATGATGAATTACTTTTGTAAATTTCCAAATAAATCCATACAACCTCCCTTTGATTTACGTGGTGTTTGCATTTATTGAAAATGTAAAATATGTATTAAAACTCTGCAAAAATATGTTACATTGAAATAGAGTCTAAGATCAGATCAAACCTTTCCCCCCTACTTTTAAGAATGCTCAACCAGGTATTTCAAAACCTACCAGGACATGAGGCAATTCTTTGATAATTGGGACCATCCAGAATATAGGAGGACCTCAAGCTCCCTAGTTCCTGCTTACTAAATACAAGTAGCACCCTCACAATCATTATGAGAGCAAAAAACACCACCACAAGTTTATAAAACCCCTCTTAGGAGAAGGTATTACCAAACTGAGCTTCACTGACTTTGATGATTCACAATTCCCCGAGCTTCTCAGTTCCTGAACTTCCTTGTTCCTTTCCACCTCACTGCCCTTCCTTGGACCCTCTTGCTCTTCCCAAGCTATTGTTAGCTTTATCATATTTGACCTGGGAGAGTTTAACTTAGGGGCTATTTAGACAGGTGAGTACTGGTTAGTGGCAGCAGGACTTTGCTGTGTACAGACTATGAAGCCCCTGGGGGTTAGCATCAGCAGGAAGCTATTACCCATCCCCCAGGAAGCTATACCCCGGGATGGGGTATAGCAATGGAGCTTGGAAAAAGGCCTTGGGTTCCTGACAAAGGCATGCTCCATGGGAGTGAAATCCACCTTTTTTTTTTCAGGGAGGTGGAGGTGGACAGAAATAAATATCCATGCCTTTCATCCCACCTTCAAATCTGCTGATGCCTCCCATATGCTGAACCCTAGAAAGGCAGAGGGAAGGGAGCTGGGGTGATGGTAGTCTGTTGAGGTCAGCTTCCCGGGGCACAGAGCAGGGAAGAAAGAGTGAAAATGGATGGACTGATGGTTTAGGGTGACCAACTCATTTAATTTGCCTGAGACTTTCTGGCTTTGGCACTCAGAATCCTGCAACCTGGGAAAGCCTTCAATCTTGAGCAAACTGAAATGATTGATCACCTTAGAGGGGATGGTGTGCAAGGAGAAAATAACTCACCAACCTCTGAGTGTTGAAATGCCTGTAGGACTCAGTACTTAGGTATGGCCTCTTTATTTACATTCTCTTCTTCCTAGAAATCTTATCTAGTCCTATCTAAAATTTCAATTAATATTTAAATTCTATCATGACACTTCTGTCATCAGTCCTGACTGCTTCTTCAGATGTGTGCTTTTCAGGTATCTTCATTTTAGATATCTGATAGGCATATCAAAATTGATGTCTTGATTTTGCTTCCTAAACCTGCTCTGTCCAGGCATCTTCCTATCATTAAATAGGTCCACCATTCATTTGATCAATATAAAACTTAGGGGTCTTCCGAGATGCTGCTGTTTTCTTCACAATCCATGTCTGGTTCATATTGCAAGCGCCCTTCACAATACATTCCAAATCCGACTATTCATCACCTTCCCTGCTGTCACTCTTATCGAGGCCATTATGTTATCTGTTGGAATAACCTCCTAACTTATCTCCCTACTTTGTCTCTTGTCAGCCCACAGTCTGTTCTTCATGCAAAAGCTAGAGAAATCCTTTTATAAGGATATAAATTAGATCATATCATTCCTTGCTTAAAATCTGCAGTGGCTTCCTGCCAAATTCAGAATGAAATCAACTTCAGTCATGTCTGCTCAAATATTACCTCCTCAAAGATGCTTTTCTTGGATACTTAATCTAAAATAACTATACCTGCTGTTTTAGTCACTCTTTAACTTATATGCAGAGTACATTATGAGAAATGCTGGGCTGGAGGAAGCAAAAGCTGGAATCAAGATTGCGGGGAGAAATATCAATAACCTCAGATATGCAGATGACACCACCCATAAGGCCGAAAGTGAAGTAGAACTAAACAACCTCTTGATGAAGGTAAAAGAGGAGAGTGAAAAAGTTGGCTTAAAGCTCAACATTCAGAAAACTAAGATCATGGCATCCAGTCCCATCACTTCATGGCAAATAGATGGGGAAACAGAAACAGTGGCTGACTTTATTTTTCTGGGCTCCAAAATCACTGCGGATGGTGATTGCAGCCTTGAAATTAAAAGACGCTTGTTCCTTGGAAGGAAAGTTATGACCAACCTAGACAGCATATTAAAAAGCAGAGATATTACTTTGTCAACAAAGGTCTGTCTAGTCAAGGCTAAGGTTTTTCCAATGGTCATGTATTGATGTGAGAGTTGGACTGTGAAGAAAGCTGAGCACAGAAGAATTGATGCTTTTGAACTGTGGTGTTAGAGAAGACTCTTGAGAGTCCCTTGGACTGCAAGGAGATCCAACCAGTCCATCCTAAAGGAGATCAGTCCTGGGTGTTCATTGGAAGGACTGATGTTGAAGCTGAAACTCTGATACTTTGGCCACCTGATGCGAAGGGCTGACTCATTTGCAAAGACCCTGATGCTGGGAAGGGTTGAGGGCAGGAGGAGAAGGGGACGACAGAGGATGAGATGTTTGGATGGCATCACCGACTCAGTGGATATGGGTTTGGTTGGACTCCGGGAGTTGGTGATGGACAGGGAGGCCTGGTGTGCTGTGGTTCATGGGGTTGCAGGGAGTCGGACACAACTGAGTGATTGAACTGAACTGAACTGATTCCATATCTTAATTTCCCTCCACCAATTTTTTACTACCTGATTTTATAGTGTGTATTTGTGTATTATCTGTCTCTCACATGGAAATTCTAAGAAGCAGATATTTTGGGCATCTTGTTCACTGCTGTGCTGGTAGCTCATAGAACTGTGCTTTTACCTTATATATAGTAGATAATCAACAAATATTTGAATAAATGAGAAAGTGTTATTTTAAAAATTATAATTCTAATTTCTTAAACAGATTGGCTTTTCTTCTTTCTTTAGGATGCTAAAAACATACACAGATGAATTTTTGGCATCCTTTTAACAAAGATAAGTAACTCTGAAGCATGATTTCATACATTAACATTATCATTCAGTTTATTATATCTTTCCTACCTTCATTTTACATATCATCTATTTTTCTCTTAGAGTTTTTACAATCTAAATTTATCATTTTGTATGTATTTTTGTAAACTGTCTTAATTCCTTTTTAGGTTAAGTTTTGCCATAAGTTAATATCTATTGAGTATTTTGTATATTCATGAGATGACATATATATAAACTTGATAATGAAATACACTGGCACATTATTGGTACCAGTAATCCCCTTTCCATTCAATTTATTCTTAATCCAATTGTAAGATTAATATTCCCAAGAAATCATATATCTGTTTTATTTGTCACCCTCCCAACATGTGCTTTAAAACCCTTTGGTTCCTTTTACTCTCAAAATAAATCCAGACACCCCGTTTAGTGTTGAGAATATGCATTACAGTCCCCATTCATCTATATTAATTTCCACATCAGATGTGAGCTATGCAGATTTTGTTGTCCGATAATGGGGAAGCCAGTCTCAACTGAGCACAGGTGCATAGTAGTTTTTCTTAATTCTGGAGGCAGCATCATAGCGAGTAGCAGGAGGCAGAAACCCTTGACATGGGTCTTATTTGGAAATCAAAAACTTAGAAAATGCCAGGGGAAAACTTCTACTGTGAAACTGAGAAAACAGATAGGTGTTAGAGAAATCACCAGTGTTAGGTCTCAGAATAGCTGAGATGAACTCCATTAAAACTCTTCCTTGAGAATCTAAGAGGTTACCATCTTAAAAATGTAGGTCAGACTCTGATAGAAAAAAAAAAGAAAACTAACTTACATTCATATGAAACTTTAATGCATTTGTATTACATCCACATACTTGAACTTATTTGATTTTTATAGCACAGCTGTGAGGAAGGCAGAGTAGATATTATTAATTTCCATTTTATAATCTGAAAACAGACATTCAGAGATGCTAAGCAGTCTGCCATGGATCTCATAAACTAGAGAGGGAAAGATCCGAGGCTGCTGGTTTGTCCATTCCTTCCTCTCTATCCCTCAGTATTCCTCTTTACAAACCATATTTCAGCCCTGCAGTTCTGACCATGTCCTAACATTTTAGCTTCCATATCATTGTTGATGCTGGAATGTTAACCAAGTCCATCTTCTCCATTATGTGAAGGCATCACTGGTTACTAAATCCAATTTGATCTTTCTGTCACCTGAAATATAGCTTTTGTTAATGTGTAATTTATTAATATTGTTGTTGTTTAGTTGCTAAGTCGTATCTGACTCATGACTCTTTTTGACCCCAGGGACTGTATCCCACCAGGTTTCTCTGTCCGTGGGATTTTCCAGGCAAGAATACTGGATATGATCTTGGGTGGCCTGCCCTGCAAGAGCTTGGAGCAGGGCTTGGGCTCCCAGCCAGATGCTGGGCTGTGTTGAAAACACCAGATTCTAACCACTAGACTAGTAGTTAGTGACAAGGACCCTGGCCTTTGGCTTTGCAAAAAAGAATTTCCACAAAGACAGAAAGTACTGAAACAAATAAAACATTTAGTAGAGGAAAATATTACAGTACGTGTGGATGGACACATGAGTGGACTCGGGGAGAGAGAGAGTCGCTGAGTTTCACCCTTGTGGCAGTTTGAATTACTTTTATGGGGCATTGCTCCCAGGTTTCCTTTGGCCAGTCATTTTGATTTGCTTGGTTCACATTTAGTGCCTGGTTCATATTTAGTATATCTCAGGATCCTCCCATGTGTGTGCACGCATCTCTTAGCCAAGATAGTTTTACCAAAGAGGTATCTGGATAGCCTAGCATTAGTTAGCATCACTCCCCTTTTACCTTCAAGGAGTCTTATCTGTGCATGTGTGGTCAGGAAGGTCTCCTGACTTCAAGAACAAGAAATACGTGGTCCGGGTTAGGTCTCCTCACCTTAATTGCCCTGCCATTCTCATTTCTTGGAGTTTTGATCCACAGAGAATGAATCTCCAATCACTTTACCCTGCGGGGATCCACCTATCTCCTGCCTCAGAGTGGGTTGCCATATACTTCTCCTGGGGATCTTCCTGACCCAGGGGTTGAACCCAAGTCTCCTTCATTGCAGGTAGATTCTTTACCACTGGAGAAGCCCAACTTATTAACATAGTTCCTAAAATATAACCAAGACCACTTTACTTCTGAAATTCCTTTCTAGCCAATTAAAAATTTTTTTATTTACTCTTTTCTTTGTAACTTTATATGAATAAAACTCTGTTTTCCTAGTTATTGAGCTTCTTCCAGAATGAATTCTTATGTATCTTTAAATTCCTCTAGGGACTCTTTAGCGGCATGTATATTAGGGGTGCTCAATAAATACCTGGTAAATAAATATCTGAATGTTGGACGTCAATTATGGAATGGGGTGGCGGCCGAGTTTTTTATTACTCCCACTTAAAAGGTGTTTGTCTAAACAACAGAACTGGTTTTGCCAGTTGGTGTTCTCTGCGTAACAAATCTCTGTATATCCTTACAGACCTAACATATTGATATCTACTTAAGCTTATTTGTGTACAGATGTCAGAGAACCAATTTGGTTTAAAATTTTAAGGTATATGATGCTGTTCTTGAGATAGTCATATTTCATTATTGATATCAAAACCTTCATTTGACCCAGATATGCTATTTTTCATTCTGGATTCACATGTAAATTCTCAGATTCTTAATAATGTGCTAATGTTTGATCTCTAAAATATACAGATGTCATTTTGTTAAATGTCTTCAGGAGCTTCTCTGCCCCTTGAGAATTTCTGTAAACTTGGTTTTAAGCCCGAAAGTATGACCAAAATGCTTCCCATAATCTCTGCAAGTTCTCAGCAGAGAATGTTGCCTCATTTCCTCCCCTTGTTGCTGATGTGCAGAACCTCAACTTTTCTGTTTTGTTTTGCTTTGCTTTGCATTGTTGTTTTTTAAAATCTACTAGCAGCAAGCAGTTTGTGATTTTTGTAGGTTCCACACCAGACATGGGTGGTCTCTGCAGAAATCCCATCACACATTTCACAGCCTTTCCTCTTGCTTCATTCACCTCCACTGTTCATTTATTTCTATCTGTCCTTTCATTTTTCTTTTATTTTCCTTTTTTTTTGTAAAGCAAATAGTTTGTAGTCTTGTCTCAAGAAGAACAGTTTTACCCATATTTAAGCCCCATTATTTCTCATCTTCTCTTCCAAATAAGATTATTGCTGCATTCTCTTAACAAAGGGTTTCTCTCTTTCTAAGAAGAATTTTTACACCAGCTAAAATTTATTTTTCTTGTTATACATGAATCTCTAAGTTGGCTAAATTTATTATGTCTAAAAAGCAAAGCTTGAAAAAAGCTGAAAACATGGGAGAAAAGCACCCCTCCCCCCAAATAAAGTGAGAAGGCCGTAGAATATCCAGATTACTTGCTAATTTAAGACTGGTTTATCAGTGCATTATAGGAGTCCCCTAAATTTTCTTAGAACATTGCATTTACTGCAAAGTTCTCTTCCATTGAATGGCTTGAAATTTATAGAAGGATGTTACATTCATCTGTAAAAAGTCCCTTCTCTTCGTATAACAAAGACACTGAGGCACAGTGAAGTGAGTAATACAAAACCACACAGTTGATTTGAGATGGAATTTAGAATGGATTTGTAGTTTATCATCTACCTTTTGGAGTTTATCATCTACCTGTTGAAGAAGAACTAAAGAGCCTCTGGATGAAAGTGAAAGAGGAGAGTGAGAAAGTGGGCTTAAAACTCAACATTCAGAAAACTAAGGTCATGGCATCTGGTCCCATCACTTCACGGCAAATAGATGGAGAAACAGTGGAAGCAGTGACAGACTTTATTTTTAGGGGCTCCAAAATCACTGCAAATGGTGACTGTGGCTATGAAATTAAAAGATGCTTGCTCCTTGGAAGAAAAGTTATGACCAACCTAGACAGCATATTAAAAAGCAGAGACATTACTTTGCCAACAAAGGTCCATCTAGTCAAAGCTATGGTTTTTCCAGTAGTCATGTATGGATGTGAGAGTTGGACTATAAAGAAAGCTGAGTGCCAAAGAATTGATGCTTTTGAACTATTGTGTTGGAGAAGACTCTTGAGTCCCTTGGACTACAAGGAGATCCAACCAGTCCATCCTAAAGGAGATCAGTCCTGAATGTTCATTGGAAGGACTGTTGCTGAAGCTGAAACTCCAATACTTTGGCACCTGATGCGAAGAACTGACTCATTTGAAAAGACCCTGATGCTGGGAGGGATCGAAGGCAGGAGGAGAAGAGGGCAACAGAGGATGAGGTAGTTGGATGGCATCACCGACTCAATGGACATGAGTTTGAATAAACTCTGGGAGTTGGTGATGGACAGGGAGGCCTGGCGTGCTGCAGTCCATGGGGTCGCAAAGAGCTGGACATGACTGAGCAATTGAACTGAACTGAATGACAAAAGCCCAAAAATAATGGGCCAGGGAATCAGCCTTGTACTGGGAGGAAGTTACTAGTTCTAATAAGGTGGCCTGTGTGGAAAGGGAGACTGTAAATGTGAGAAAATATTAGCATAAATACCTCACCAAAGCAACCTGTGATCTCAGTTTTCCTTTTCTGTTGCATAAACACTATTAATATTGATGAAAAGTTATAACTGTGTTTCAGTAAAGCAGTGGCCCTGTTTCTTGGCTGTGTTAATTGTTTTATAGAAGTCTTCGCTAACGCTGCCTGAGGCTGTGTTTTTCCAAACTTGCTGGATCATATTTTCTTAAATGATGATTCTTATGATCTCTAAGGGGCTTCCCATGTGGCTCTAGTGGTTAAAAAAAAAACCCACCTGCTAGTGCAGGAGAGGTAAGAGACACTGGTTCCATCCCTGGATCAGGAATGTCCCATGGAGGAAGGCATCGCAACCCACACCAGTGTTCTTGCCTGGAGAATCCCATGGAGAGAGGAGCCTGGCGGGCCACAGTCCATGCATGCTTGGTCACTTCAGTCATGTCTGACATTTTGTGACCCTATGGACTGTAGCCCGCCAGTGTCCTCTGTCCATGAGATTCTCCAGGCAAGAATACTGGATTGGGTTGCAATTTCCGGCTCCAGGGGATCTTTCTGACTCAGGGGCTGAACCTGTGTCTCCTGCATTACCGGCAGATTCTTTATCTCTCAGCCAGTGGGGAAGCCCCAGCTACCATCCTTAGAGTAGCAAAGAGTCAGACATGACTGAGGCAACTTAGCACACATGCATTATCTGTAAACTCTTGGAATCACTGGTCTAAAGATATGTTTCTCAGCTTATTTTTTGTCTAAGAATCATCTTGGGAGGGAGAGCAGTTAAAAATGTAGATTCCTGTCTCACACTAGAGATGCTAATTCAGAAAATATGGAATAGAGTTTAGGCATATTCCTCTTTATAGGTTCCCCCAGTAATTCTAAAGGATGTCACTTAAAAACCTACATTTTCAGAAATGCTAGTCTATAGGCTCTACCAAAGTAAAATGAGTAGTGTTTGATTTGGATTAAAATGCATGTTTATAAATGAAACTCTTCAGGGACTCACAGTAAATCATTTCCCTAGATCTGTGTTACTCCCCCAACTACTCTGAAAGCATCAACCTTAAATAGTAATTTTATTTTCTTCCTTTGTTGCAATATATTTTCATTTATTTGATGTTTAAATTAACAATAGCTATATATATTTTTTGTAACAATTAAATACTGAGGATGAGTAGAGGAAAGGTGATTATCACAAACCAGTTTATTATACCCGCCTTACTGTATGCACCTCTCTATCACCCATTTTCAAGCCTCTGGGGTTAAGATTCGCAGCTTGGTATCATAATTCTATATCCTTCTCTTTGTTCATTCAAAACGTACAAAAACAAGTACCCATACACTCATAATTTTGTTTCTCTCCACAAAATATTATCATTTGATGTTCCCATATATCAGATGTAGATCTAATTTTGGTTTTTCAAATTATTAGTTCATGCATCCATAGAATCATATATATTTATTTTTACCTGTAATTGTACATAAAAGAGATAAGTTTCTTATATACCGAATTAAATTAGTACAGTTTTTCTTTTTGAGTGGTCTCACCCTTTCTTTTTCTATGTCATCTGTACTAGTTTCCTACCTCCTTCCAACCCTATTGAATATCTAATAACCTTGCTTTTATCTTATGTTTTCCTCTATAGACATTAGGATTTTATACAGACATACAGGATTTTATTTATATCTATCTAATCATTATATTAAATGACTTTTTCTCCACTCGGTAGTCAGTTAGTCAGTCAGTCAGTTCAGTTGCTCAGTCGTGGCCGACTCTTTGCGACCCCGTGAATCGCAGCACGCCAGGCCTCCCTGTCCATCACAAACTCCCAGAGTTGACTCAAACTCATGTCCATCGAGTAGGTGATGCCATCCAGCCATCTCATCCTCTGTCGTCGCCTTCTCCTCCTGCCCCCAATCCCTCCCAGCATCAGGGTCTTTTCCAATGAGTCAGCTCTTTGCATGAGGTGGCCAAAGTATTGGAGTTCCAGCTTCGGCATCAGTCCTTCCAATGAACACCCAGGACTGATCTCCTTTAGGATGGTCACTTAGTAGTACCTTATGGAAATGTTATCATGTCAACTGGTATAAACTATTAATAATTCATTCCATTCTAATTGTTGTGTAATATTTCAAGATGAGTATTATTCTGACATTTCTCTTTATTAATGAGTATTAATTTTGTTTCTAACATTTTTGCCTCTATGAGCAAAAGTACAAGGAATATTCTGTACTGGTGACGTATTCCCAGGAGCAGGATTGCTAAGAGAAAAAAAGTAGATGTTGTGTTACTGTTTTCCAAAAAGATTGCAATAATTTACATTTCTACCAGCAATGTCTGATCATAACTAAATAGCATCCTAAACAGCAACATATGTCATTTATTTTTATTTTTGACAGTCCAATAAATACAGTGATTTCATTATTATATTAATCTATATTTTCTGAATTTATAAGTTTAAACTTTTTTTCATTTTGTTTTTGTCATTTAGATTTGCTCATTAGTGAACTACTTATATCCTTTGTTCATTTTTCCATTGAGTTGTTTTTATTGTGAATTTTAAAGAGCTCTTTGTATTTTATTTCATTGCACATATGTGCACTGAAATATTTTTAGTATTTTTCCTATATAAACCATTTATTATTTTTATCAAAATATGTCTCCTTTCTTGCTTATAGATTCAAGGTTTTTCTGTCTTGTTAAGAAAAGTTTCCACCCTTAAATTTAAAAAAAAATTTTGTAATTTTAAAAGATGTTTGGGTCTTCTATCTTCCTGTAATTTGTTGCTGCTTATGGTATGAGACAGGGGTTCAATATTGTGTTCTCCTACTTATGTGGAGGCTTTCTGTTCAGCAGTTAAAAATGCTGTTTCTTTTTAAACATCATATAGTAAATTATACTGGGATCTGTTTTTATATCCTTTATTGTACTCTAGTCTGTTTATTCATATGCTGATACTATATTAATATGATCATAGTGGTTTTGTAGTGTATTTTGGTATCTAGTATGAGTCTCCTTACTTATCTCTCATTCCTTTCATCTTAGTTATCCTTGACCACTAATTTTTCCATACAAAGTTCAAGATCATTTAATTCAATTCTAGAACCGTACTTTGGGGATTCTAATTGGAATCACATCAGTTTACATGATACTTTTAAAGATAATTAATATTTTCTGCTTTTAAGCCATGGTCTAAGAACATTGTTTTTTCCCCATTTATTCACACCTTGTTTGAGGCTTTCAATTAATTTTTTTAAGTTAGATTTGTTGATTGTATAATTCATATTGAATAAAATTCCTCTTTTTGAGATGTGCTGTTTGATGAATTAGACAAAGTATACAGTTATATATCCACCATTATAATCAAGACAAGACATTTTATCACCTCTTTGTGCCCATTGTTAACCGTGTCTCCCTACCTCCAACCTCGGCAAGTATTGAGCTCTTCTTCAATTAGTTTTGCCTTTTCCAGAATATTATAAAAGTGAAAGCCTATAGAATGTGGCCTTTGGTGTCAACTTTCTTTCATTTAGCATAATACATTTAAAGTGCATATAAATTGTTGAAAGTATTAATAGTTCAAATTTTCATCATGGAGTGAATATTTTATTGAATAGTCACAGTTTTTCCAGTTACCAGGGTATAGACATTTTGTGGTGATTATTAATAAAGCTGCTTGACTCTTTGTGACCCTATGGACTGTTGTAGCCCTCCAGGCTTGTTTATTCATGAAATTCTCCAGGCAAGAATACTGGAGTGGGTAGCCATTCCCTTCTCCAGGGGATCTTCCTTGACCCAGGGATTGAACCTGGGTCTCCCACATTGCAGGCAGATTCGTCACCATCTGAGCCACTGGTGGGTAAGGTTTTATTGTGGATTAGGTTTTAGTGTGGATGAAGAAGGGAATGGCAACCGACTGCAGTATTCTTGCCTGGAGAATCCATGGAGGGAGAAGCCTGGTGGGCTACATACAGTCTACCGGGTAGCAAAACATCATTAACAACCGAGCGACTTCACTTTCACTTTTTAGTGTGGAAACGTAATGTCTTCATTTCTCTTGTGTAAATAACTAAGAATGAGATTGCTGGGTTGTGCGATAAGTTATGTTTAGTCTAAAGAACATCGGCACACTGTTTTTCCACAGTGGTTGTGCTATTCTGAGTCCTACCAGGCGTCTGTCAGTTCCACTGGCTCCATGTCCGCGCCAGAATATGACATCGTTAGGGTTTTTTTTTTTTTTTCCATTTTGCTGTTGTCGCTATTTGTTTTCAAAAGTGGAATTTAAAAGAGTGTGTAGACATATATTCTTAAATGTGTGTAGTGTCAATTAAATTTTATAGAGTTTTTCATGTGCTTTTCGACCCCTGGGAGGTTCAGTTCTATCTATTTCATTACTGTTGTTTTTGTTTTTTTCCATTTATGTTTCTTGATGTAGATTCATATACTAAGTTAAAACTGTTGATCTTGTATATTTTTTACCCATTCATACTATAAATTTCTTCTGTAAAATTTAGTAAGTTTTTAGTTAGAATTTCTTCAGTATTCCAAGTATACAGCTGCATTATCAGCAAATGACTGTTTTATCCCTTTTAAAATAGGAGTTATTTCATTTTTAAAATCAAATTTTCTGGAATATCCAAAATAAGAATAAAAAATAATGACAGTATTGAACACCTGAGTTCCAAACTATAAATCATCATTTTAGTGTTTTAACTCTGTGTGATATTTGCTATTGAACTTTGAGTAGATTTATTTATATTTAAATAGATTTTTTTCCTATTTAAGAGTTTCCCTGATAACTCAGTTAGTAAAGAATCTATCTGCAATGCAGGAGACCCTGCTTCGATTCTTGGGTTGGGAAGAACCCCTGGAGAAGGGAAAGGCTACCCATTCCAGTATCCTTGCCTGAAGAATTCCATGGACTGTATAGTCCCTGGGGTTGCAAAGGGTCGGACACAACTGAGTGACTTTCAGTTTTCCTATTTAGATTTTTAGTAGCTGTGTCTGCTGAATATTATCAATTAACTTCTCAGCATCTAATAATAACTGTGGCTATTCCGGGTTTTTTTTTTGTGATTCCACAGAAATTTTATAATTTTTAGTTTTATTTTGTGAAAAAAATATCATTGGGATTTTGATAGAGAGTGCATTGAATCTGTAGATTGTTTTAGGTAATATGAACAAAAACAATATTGATTTATCCATTCCATTAGTATAGAAATTCTTTCCATTTTTCTGTGTCTTCAATTTATTTCAACATCTTATAGTTTTCAGTGCTCAGGTCTTTCACCTCCTTGGTTAAATTTACCCCTAGGTATTTCATTCTTTCTGTTGTTAGTGTAAACATGGTTGTTTTCTTGAATTCTCTTTTTGTGAGTTTATTGTTAGTGTATAAAGATGCAATGCATTTTTTTCTGTTGACATGTGCTCTGCAACTTTACTGTATTCAAAATATTTCTAATAGTTTTTGCTGGAATCTTTAGGGTTTTCTATGTATAAAATTTTTATTGACAAACAGTGACAGTTTGACTTTGTTTTCAATTTGAATGCCTTTTATTACCTTTCTCTTTTCTAATTCTTCTGGCTAGGACTGTGATATTATGTTGAATAAGAATGGCAAGAATTGACACCTTTGTTTTGTTCCTGACCTTAGATGAATAGCTTTGACATTTTCACCATTGAGTGTGATGTTAACTGTGTTTTTGTCGTATATAGCCTTTATTATTTTTAAGTGTGTTCTTTCTATACATATTTTATGGAGTTTTTAAAAGTCACAAATGGATATTCAATCTTATCAAATTCTTTTTCTGCATCTATTGAGATGATCATATGATTTCTATTCGTTTTGTTAATGTGGTATATCACATTGATTTGTGAATGTTGAATCATCCTTGCATCCCTGGAGTCAATCCCACCTGAGTGTGGTATGTGATCCTTTTAATGTACTGTTAGATTAAGTTTGCCTGATTTTGTTGACAATTTTTGTGTTTAGTTCTAGTTCTGCAGAGATGTTGGCCTGTAATTTTCTTTTAGTTGTCTTGATCTGGCTTTGTTATCTGGGTAATGATGACTTTATTGAATGAGGAAGCATTCCCTCTTCTTTAGTGTTTTGGAAGAGTTTGAGAAGGATAAGTAATTTAGTAGAATTCAGCTGTGAAGCTCTCTGGTCCTAAAATTTTTGTTGTTGTTGTTTTGTTTTGTTTTTAAGGACCATTTTAATCACCTTGCTAGTGAACAGTTTTCAGATTTTCTGTTTCTTCATGATTCATTCTTGCAAGGTTATATGATTTTAAAAATGTATCCGTTTCTTCTGTGTTGTCCAATTTGTTGGTATTTAGCTATTCATAATATTTCGTTAGGATCATTTGTATTTCTTTGGTATCTGTTGTAATTTCTCCTATTTCAATTCTGATTTTATCTGTCTTCTCTCTCTTTTTCTTAGTGAGTCTTGCTAAAGGTGTGTTAATTTTATCTTTTTAAGACTTCAGCTCTTAATTTCACCAATCTTTTCTATTGTCTCTGTAGTCTTTATTTTATTTATTTCTGACATGATTTTTATTATTTCTCTCCTTCTACTGACTTTGAGCTTTGTTCATTTTATTTTTTTAGTTCCTTTAAGTGTAAGGTTAGATTGAGATTTTTCTTGTTTCTTAAGGGAGGATGTTCCTAAAAACTTCCTTCTTAGTACCACTTTTGCTACATCCTATAGATTTTGGCATGTCCTATTTTCATTTGTCTTTGGGTATTTTTTATTTGTCCTTTGATTTTTCTTGTTGATCTAAGAGTTGTTTAGTAGCACATTGTTTAGTCTCCACATGTTTGCGTTTTTTTCTAGCTTCTTCTAGTTGATATCTAGTTTCATATTATTGTGGTCAGAAAAAATGCTCGGTATGATTTGTCTTAAATTCATTGAGCCTTGTTTTGTGTTTCAACATATGGTCCATCATTGAAAGTATTTCGTGTGTACTTGAGAAGAATGTATATTCTGCACTTGGATAGGGTGTTCTATATAAATCTATTGAGTTCATCTGGTTTAATGTTTCAATTAGGGCTGATATTTCCTTGTTAAGTTTCTGTCTGGATAATTATCCATTGATGTAAGTGGGATGTTAAAGTCCTCTACAATTATTTTGTTGCTTTCAATTTCTCCTTTATGTCCATTAATAGTTGCTTTATATATTTTGGTGCCTCGACATTAGGTGCATGTATAATAATTATTATGTCTTCTTGATGGATTGTCCAATTTTTATCATTCTGAAGTGTCTACTTTTTTCTCTTCCTGTCTCTTTTGGCTTGAAATCTGGTTTGTATGATATGAGGGTGGTTACCCCTACTTTTATTTGGCTGCCATATGCTTAGAGAATCATCTTTCTTTCCTTCACTTTGAGCTGGAATGAGTTTGTATTTAGAGCTTAAATGAGTCTCATGGAGTCAGCCTATAGTTGGGTCTTATTTTTTAAATATATTCAGCCATTCAGTCTTTTTTGATTTGTGATTTTAATCCATTGACATCCAGGGTGTTTATGGACAGACAAGGATCAAATACTGTTGTTTTGTTTTCTGGTTGCTCCATATCTCTGTTATTTCTCTTTTCTTGTGTTTCTGTCTGCTATTTTGATTTGGTTTTTGATGATGTTTTTCTCAGTTTTCTCTTAAGTTTTGTGTCTTTATTCTAGATTAGTAATTTGTGGTTAATGTAAGGTTTGTATAAAACAGATAGGATGGTAGTCCTTTTTCTGCTGATAGAATCTTATCTTTACTTATACAGATCCCATCTTGTCCTCTTTTCCTCTTTTGTTTTTGTCATCTCAAATTATCCATTTTTATGTTGTGAGTTAGTTACCGAGTTGCTGCTTTTTTCCGCTTTAACCTTTATACTATAACTACATGTTTAACCTCCTATTCTGATATGAAGTTGGAACTACTTTCTGATTCTATTTATCGTCTTAAAGTTTTGTGTAGAGTT
Organism: Cervus canadensis; assembly: GCF_019320065.1. Taxonomy (NCBI): domain Eukaryota; kingdom Metazoa; phylum Chordata; class Mammalia; order Artiodactyla; family Cervidae; genus Cervus; species Cervus canadensis. The sequence goes on from NC_057400.1 coordinate 58,313,194, forward strand.
GCCTTTTTGTTTAAGGTAAAAGAGATCCTTTAAACATTTCTTGCAAAGCATGTCTAATGATGATAAACTTCCTCAGCCTTTGTCTTGGGATGCACTTATTTCTCCTTCATATTTGAAAAGCAACTTTGCTGGATAGAGTAGTCTTAGCTGACAGTTTTTATCTTTTAATATTTTTGTGTATGTCATTCCACTTTTTTCTGACTGATAGAGTTTTTTTGCTGAGAAGTCTGCTGTAGCCTGATGGGGGTTCCTTTGTAGGTTACTATCTTTTTTCCCTGCTTGCCTTTAAAATTTATTCTTCATCATTGACTTTTTACAGTTTTATTATAATGTCTTAGAGAAGGTCTTTTTTGCGTGGAGATAATTAGGTATTCTCTTAGGTTCATGGACTTGTATATCCAGTCTTCTTCAGATTCAGGAAGTGCTCAGCTATTATTTCTTTAAATAAACCCTCTGCTCCCTCCTCCCTCTCTTCTGCTTTAGGGACATCCATTGCCCTTATGTTGCCTTTCCTGATGGAGTCAGATAGTTCTCATAGAATTTCTTCATTAAAAAAAAAAAAAAGCTCTCTCTCCTTTTCTACCCGAATTGTTTCTAGATTTCTATCTCTGAGCTCATTAATTCTTTATCCCATATGGTCTTCTCTGTTTCCAGTGTTTTCGATCGAACTCTTCATCTCATTTATTGAGTTCTTTAGCACCAGAATTTCTGTTTAGTTCTTTCTTAGTTCAATCTTTCTGGTAAAGTATTCCATCTGTTCATTAATTTTATTCCTGAGCTCATTGACCTGCCTGAGTTTTCTTGTTGCTTGTTGGCAGCTATTTGGAATTCTCTATCTCAGTTAGATTACAGAATTCTGTGTATTTAAGTTTGGTTTCTGGAGAACTGTCTTTTTTTTTTTTTTCTGTAATATCATGTTATCATGGTTTTTCACGGTGCTTGGTGCATTGTTCTTCTGCCAATGTGGTCGAAGTAGCAAATGTCTCTCTTATTTAGGTAAGCTTTAAAAAGTTTTGGTTGCCAAGGGGGAAGGATGTGGGAAAGGATAGTCAGGGAGTTTGGGATCGACGTGTACACTGTTCTATGTAAAATGGATTATCAAAAAGGTCCTACAGTATAGCACAGGGAAGTCTGCTCAGTGTTCTGTGGCAGCCTGGGTGGGAGGGGAGGTTGGGGGAGAGTAGCTATGTGTGTATGTATGACTGAGTCCCTTTGATGTCCACTTGAAACTGTTAAAGCATTCTTAATTGGCTATACTCCAATATAAAACAAAAATTTAAAAGAAAGCCAAAAATTTTTATTCAAGCAATTCAATTTATTGGCAATTAGAGGCCTTTATTTTATTTTTCAGTACGTGGAATAACTCTTTTTTTTTTTTTT